>NC_059481.1:24215183-24321464 GCF_018139145.2 Gymnogyps californianus | reverse complement strand
ACAGATGTAGTAATTTTGTGGTTCTTACCAGCCCCTCATGAAAACAGCACTCCAGAGCAGCCTCCCCGCCAGCGCCCGGGAAGGCTTCCCGAGCCCACCGGGGCAGAGCCCTCGGGACGGCAACCTCCCCGCTCCAGGGGCTGGCGGAGAGGTGTCGGGAATCCCAAATGGTAAATCGAATGTAAATGTGTCAACAGGAGCCGAGAGGGAATAACGAGCCGGGAGCAGCAGAAAGGGAGCCAAGCCTCTGGAAGCCGAGCGTGGAGGTGTCAACAGCAGCAGAGAGGAAACAGCAGCCTGGGGACGGCGCGGCAGAGCCAGGCTTTGGGGACGGGTAAGAGCTGAGCAAATCCTTAGCTTTTGCTTGCCCGGGTTTCTCCTCTTCTTTCTTTCTTTTTCCACAATGGTTATGGCAACTCACTGCACATTCCGGGGGGAGCACAGGCAGAGGAGAGGGCTCGGCTCCCGCACCCAGAGCTGCTCTGCAGGGCCCCTGGACCGGGCTGGCGTTCACGGGGCGTAGCTGCGGGTCTGGGCCGGGCGGTCGGCAGCTCTGGCAGCACCGCGGGCAGGGTGTGTGCGCGCAAGCCCTGCGGGCTGGTCCTGTGCAGGCGGGCGAGCAAGGCGGGTATTTGCACACTGAAATAAGCACCCGCAGAGCTGACCCCCACACGGGGCTGAGCCGGTTCAGGAGCTCGTAGACCTGTCTTCTTGGGCTCTTCTTTTTCAAGGAGAAATGTTGGAATATTTGTGCCCACCCTTGAAGCCCCAGCACCCACCTGCTGCTGCAGCCGAGACCCTGACCCGTCCTGGCACGTCCCCTGCACGCCCACCCGCTGCGGGGAGGCACGGAGGCATGGCAGAAGTGCCAGGCACTTTGCAGCACCACGTACGGGTCTGCTGGGCTCCATCCCACATCAGCCTCTGCCACCCTGTCCCTGCGCTCAGCAGTTTGCAGCTCTGTCAGCACGAGGGCCCGGGGCCGGCCGGTGGCGGGCGCAGGGCAGGGCCACAGAGCTCAGGATTTGAGAGTGGTCTCCGCGCCCTCCTGCTAGCCCAGCCTGGCTTGCTGTGACTTTGCTTGCTGGCAAGTGGGGCGAAGGCAGAGGGACCCCCGCGCTCCTGTGGGCCGGTGCTGCTGGCAGGCATGCTCCAAAGAGCGGGTACCTGCTCGCGTCCCGCGCGGGCTCCTTCCACCCCTGAAACCTCGGCTGCGGATGGGGACACCTTGCAGCAGGGCGGGCGGCAGCAGCACCGCTCAGACCCCAACACAGCCGCTGTGGGGTCACAGGGTGGTGGCTCAGCCGGACAGGTTCGGGCTGTGTGGAGGCAGCGGCTGGCATCGGGGTTTCCAGGTGCGCACGCCATGTGCCCCGCGGGTGCTGGCAGTGCCAGCTGGGGTAAATGCACTCACCAGCGTGGCCACAGCACGGCTCTTCCCAGGATGTTTATTCCCAGAGAAGCATTTGGCTTTGCAGGCCAGCCCACACCCACTGCAGGGGAGGCCTTGGATGGGTGCAGAGCAGCACACGGGTCTGCACGTGCCGCGCCGGCGCTGGTGGAGACCGAGACCCAGAGCAGAAGAGCACTGGGGCCGGAGCTGGAGACACAACGACAGCTCTTTGGGGGTGTTTGGGGGGCTGTGAGCGAAGGTGCCGGGTGTGGGCTGTGCTGCTTGTGCACGTCGGAGCTGAAGGAGCAGCGAGGTACTGCCTGGTGCGTGCCGGGAAAACGGGAGGGAGACCTCGGAGCGTGGGAAAGCTGCTGTGCTGGAGGGGGTTGCTGCTCCCGGGCGGAGGGAGAGCTGCACCTCTGCCCAGTGCCCTGGGCAGTGTGGGCCGTGCTCGGGACGGGCTGTACGGGTGCTGGACATGCACCCGTCACCCACGTGCCGCTGTTGGGGTGTCGACGTGCAGAGCAGCCACGTAGAGCACGCCAGGGCTGCCCTGCCTGGGCGGGTGGCGAGTCCCTGCCTGCTGCTGCCGCCCAGCGCTGCCTGGCCCGGGCATCCTGCTGGGACACCCGAGGGGAGACCCCAGACTCCCGGCACTGCCAGGCAGAAGCCGGGGCTCGGGCCGGGGGCTCAGGCAGGGCCGGGAGCAGGACAAGGCTGCCATCTACAGACCGCCGAGCCGGCGGAGGGGGGACCCTGCCCGGGGACAGGGATGCTGGTGGTCCCCGGCCCCCCGGCCGGCAGCATGAGCAGCCTCAGCTGCTGCCAAAGCGGCTGACCCCGCAGTGACGGGCCCGGGGAGCACCCAAAGCTGCGATGTGGCTCCGCGGGGTGCCCTGCAGCCGTCCCCGCCGGGCTCCCACGGGACCCTGCTCGCCGCCCGCAGCCGAGCGCCCTGCCCGCAGGGATGCACGCGGGCAGCTGGGCGAGAAAAGGTTCAGTTTATGCCACGTCATTTAAATTGATAAATCATGCTAACGAGTGCTGCATCCGCCACAAATGTCCTCATTAGGCTTTGGTCATGCGTTAATATTTAATAGGGATCTCTCGCCTGGGGTAAGCCAGGCTGAGCACCCGGACTCTGGACCCCTGGCAGCCCATAGGGCAGTGTGAGGCTGGGGCAGCTCCAGGTAAAGAGCTGAGTGGCAGCAAAACCAGCCTGGCACATCCCACGGGAGCCACGGTCCCGCTCTGGTCAAGGCTTAACCCTCCTGGGGCCAGGACACCGGGTGGGAAGGTCCCATGCATCACCCTCACCCTCCCTGCCTTGGTGGCACAAGGAAAGCTGTGTCCAGCTGGCTGCCTGCATCTCCTCCAGCTCTGCCCGGAGCAGCCCGAGCAGCTCTGCTCTTCGCCCTCCCCATGGCCAGGCCACGCGTGGCCAGCCCGGCAGGGAGCTGCACCATGTGCCACACGCTGCAGGCGAGGGGCTCGCAGGGCCCGCGCCAGCATGTTTGAATACCGCAGTGATTTTCCCGGTGAATAACCAACACACACCGTGCTGGCAGCAAGCTGGACACAGGCTCCAGGATCCCAGCTCTGCAATTGCATTTGAAAGGCTTGCCCAGGCTGTCTCTCCCCAGGGCTGCCCCGGTGCCAGGACACATCAGGGGTGTCACACCGAGACCCCTGGGTGCCACCCTCCAGGGTACCAGGGGACGGTGGCTCTGAGTGTCCCAGCCCTGGACGTGAAGCTGTGGATGCAGCACAGGCAGATTTGCCAGCTTTGGCTCCTCAGCTCGCACAAGAGCCCTTCTCCATCCCACGGCGGTGCTGGGGCCAGTGCCCCACGCCGTGGCATTGCTGCTGGCAGCCTCCATCGCTCCCACAGCCCAGGCCCGGGCAGGAGCCATGCGAGGAGCCGTGCGGCACCGGCCACGCACAGTCCATATTGCAGGTGACATCCAGCGGCTGCGGGGAGGCAATGCAACCCCACTGCAACCGCGGGCACCCCGCACCCCGGCACCCACACTGCGGCATGTGGCTGCTGGCCCCCAGCGCCTCGCAGGGCTCAGCGGCTCCGAGCAAGCCTGGATGATGCTGGGCCCCGCTCTGCTCGAAGGGTCCCAGCGGATGTTGGGTGAGCCGGAGGTCTTGCTCGCGGGGAGCTGTCCGGCCCCACGCCAGCGGCATGGTGCTCCTGCGTTCTGAGCATCGCTTCTGCCTCACCGCAGGCTCATGGTGCGTGGCCGAGCCCCGAGCCCAGCGCAGCACTGGGGCAGGAGAGGGCGGGAGAGGGGCTGAAGCGTGCAAAGTCCTGGCATAGCCCCGACCGTGCCCCGCTGCTCCCCAGCAAGCTCTCCCCAAGGTGCTGTGCAGAGGCTGGCACCCCATGCACCCCTCCTGGCAGGGCCGTGCTCGTGCTGGGACATGGCAGCTGCCGGGAGAGCCCTTCCTCCTCCGCCCTGCACCGCTCACGGGATCCGGCAGCGCCCGGCAGGGCCGTGGCACTGCTGCTGGGGGAGCACGGGGACAAGGGACACGCGTGGGTCCTGCCCCAGAGGGAGACCCTGGGTGCCCGGCCGTGCCTCCCTCTGCTCCTCCAGGACCTGGTGCTTGCACAGGAGACTGGGACCCCCCTGCGCACCGGCGGGTGCCTCTGATCTAGGGAAAAGTGGGATGTTCGTGCCAGGTCAGGACCAGTGAAAACCAGCTGGAAGACAGCCCTAAACTGGAGCTTCAGGAAGTTTAGTCTGCTGCCAGTCCTGGCCCATCACCCCGAGGTACCCGCTGGGCACGAGGCTGCCGCCGTGCCAGGGCCTCCTCCACCCCAGGTAGCCAGAGGGTCCAGCTGCTCGGGAGAAGGGAGCCGCTGGCGAGGGGAGGCATTAGGAGGTATTTGCAATTTCCTCCCCATCCCAGGGGGATTTTCTCTCCCCTCTCCAGAGGGCAGCAGGAGAAAGCTCACTTTTTGTCTCCCTCCAAGAGCTACTTTAATAACAGAAGTATGTGGGGGGAGGCCAGTAAGCACAAATAAATCCGCAGATGGGAGCACCAGCGAAGGGAGCTCACCTTGCACCCAGGGCCTTGCCGGGAGCCCTGCACCAGGCCCCCACAGCTCCCACACCTCAGCCCCACGGCAGCCCAGGCCCCACTCCCGGCAAGCGTGTCCTGAGCTCTCCTGCTCTGCTGCCAAAGGGGGTTTGCCCCACAGGCAGCAGGCATCGGCCAGCACCAAATGCCACCTGGATGGGACACCCCAGCCCTGCAGAGCCGGGACCCGATGCGACACCCCAGCCCCAAAGGCAGAGCAGCGGTTTGCTTGGCCACTGGCAGCTGCAGGAACCGGTGTGTCAGCACCGGGCTGTCTGAATTCACACGACGTCTCAGCAAACACTGCCGGAGCCCCCCCCTTGCTGTCCTGCCCAAGGTCGTGCTCACCCCAGGCACGTCCAGCTCGGCACGGTTGGGGGACAGCAGGTCCCTTGGTGCCACCTCCCTCCCGGTGCCGCTCAGCACCGCAGCCCCGTTTCTGCCCCTCCTTTTGGGGCGTCAGCCCCACTGCCATCACGTCGGCATCGTGAATGAGCAGCTTCTGCAAAGAAGCTCATTTTGGGAGCGAGCCTTGTTTACTCTGAAACAAATGTTCACATCCCTTGGAGCTACTCAGCTACATAATCATCAAAACCAACACGGGACCCAGGGCTGCTCTTTCTTTTTGTACTTGTCCACTGGCCGCTCACAAAGATAAAAGGCTTGGCTCCGGCCGGCCGCAGCCAGTCCCGCGGGCTTTGTCTGGCTGAGCCCGCCGTGCTTTCCCACCGCGCCGGGGTGATGGCACCCGGTCAAGGCACGGCAGCGCCGGGGCAGGTGGCAGTGCCCTGAGAGCCACCGGTGCAGCCAGCGATGCTGCAGGACTTGAGCTGCTCTTGCGCGGGGCTCGAGCCTCCCGCTAACCCTGAAACACGAGGCTCTTCCAAAACAGCCCGAGACCTGTCACAGCCAGGAGGAAAAGAGCTGCGGGCCATGCTCCGGCTCGGGCAGGGGGGGCTTGCAGTGCGCAGGGCGCTTGCGCTAGTGGGGTGCTCTTACGGCCCTTTGGTGTTGCCCTGGCTTTGTCGTACCCCCCCCTTCTCTCCCACCATCCAAAGCAGCGGGGACATGATTGTCACTGTCACCCCCTCACCCCCACTGGGCAAACCTGCGGGGGGGCACAGCCCGAGGCAGAGCCAGGGTGAGGGACGAGGGACGGGGTCCCAGCCCTGGGGGGACACAGGGAGTGCACAGCCCACGGCTGGTTCCGAGGAGGGCTGGCATCGGAATAGCTTCTCACAAGCTGCCATTTGTCTGGGAGATACCCCGGGGACACCATGGGGACGGGGTGCCACCCCAGATGTTTGTGCCCACAGGCACAGACCCTCACACCCGCACACGGATGCCTGTGGAGGTTTTGTTGATCCAGTTTAACCTGATCCAGCCTAACGGGGCCCCCCAGTCCTGCTCTGCACACCAACAGCCGTCCCCACATGTGCTGAGCTGTGATCGGCGCGTGGACGTGCACCTGCCCAAAGTGGTTGGGGTGCGCAGGCAGCGGGTGCTTCTCCCCAGCATCCCCGGTGTCCCCAGCAGCATGCAGTGCCGCCGGCCTCAGCGTGACGCAGGGAAACATCTGTCTCCTCTCCCTCCTCCTCTCCTCGCAGATGTTTTAAGTGGGACGGTTTGTACCTTCCAGCGAAGTCAGATGCTGAACGTGGCCTCGTCCGATAGCCCGAACCCCTGGCTCTGCACGGCTCGGGGCCAGGGAGGCCACGGCACCTTTCGCTGCCGCCTGCCCGAGGCCCTGGGGAGCTCTCCCGGCTGGGAGCAAGGGTCTCCCTGCGCATGTTACCTGTCCCTGGCAGGCTTTTGTTAACTCCAGTCAGTGGAAACATTCCCCAGCTGTGTTTTCCATGCAGAGGGAGGCTGGAACGCCGGGGCAGGCTCCTGAGTCAGCGGGATGTGCGTGGGTTCCTGAGCGTGCCTGCGCCGGATGCCAGGAGCCTGCGGCAAGTGGCAGACGCAAAAGGGCTTAACGTGGCCCCGGGCGCTTCAGCAGACACCATTCCTGAGCCAGCAGAGCCGGAGCTCCCCGCACCCTTCCCACGGGACAGCCACTGCCCACGGCCGGGCCACTGCTCCCCGAGGTGACACCCTCAGCCGAGCCCCCCCGCAAAGTGCAGAGAGATTGAGGGGGCAGCGAGGGGCAGCACATCATGCTTGCCAAGCTTGCCAGTGCTGTCGCCACCTCTTGTCGTTACGGTAGCAAATAAACCTGGACCGAGAAAAGAATGAATCGAAGATGCGGCTGCCCTGAGCTCATGGTCGCAGAGACCATGTGTGTAAAAGCCCCCACAGCTCACCGTTGTCCAGCAGAGCAACTAGGCAAAAGTCGTTAGCTTTGGAAAAAAGTCTGTTTCCACCTAAAAGGTCACCCTGTGCTCACTCCGTGCTTGCACGTGGCCTGGGAAAGGGTGACAAAGCCCCCAGGAAAGTGGTGGGTGAGGGGAAAGGGAGAGGTTGGGGCAGGGGGAGGACGGTGACCTGAAGGGAGGACACGGGGCATCGGTATTGCCGGCTGTTTTATTGACTCCAGTCTTCCCTGCAAACCTTCCTCATCGCTGCCTTCAAATCCAGTTTTCGTTAGCCGTGCAGACAGCGGGGCCAGCTGCAGGAGCAGGGGACGTGCCGGCCCCACAGCTCCAGCCAGGGCTCTGCCACCACCTCTGGCTCTGCGCCTGGGTGGGGGCGAAGCCGGCTCCAGGGGACAGCGGTGGGGGCCGTTAGAGCCAGCAAGGACCCGGTGGGTGTTGTGCTGGCCTTGTTTCAGCCAAAATGTACCTGTGGCGAGTCCCCAGGACCCGGCCCAGTGCTGGGTGGCTGAGGCTGAGGGCTGTGGCCGCTGCTGTCTGCTGGACCAAATTCACCGGCTTGCCATTACTGCTGAGCATTGGTGATCGCCGGGGCCAGACCCAGCCATGCAGAGGTGCCCCCACCTTGGGGGGCATGCTCCCACCTCAGGGATGCCCAGAGCTGTGACCGAAGGACAGGAGGAGCCTGGCCGCGGGGTGGTTAAGCCAGGAGCACCCGCTTGGCATTGCCCCGACAGCGGCTCTGGAGGAGTCCTGGGGGTTCATTTGCCACTGACTCAGGCCGGGAGAGGATCTCCGGTTTAACCCAAGCATCCCCTGACGCGCCTGGTGCAGGACCATTCCCCAGGCGCTTGCTAATGCCTGCACGGAGCGGCTTGACGGCTGCGACAAGCTCGCACACGCCCAAGCTGGGGAGTGGAGATCCGGATTCCTCGGCTCCGGCCTCGGCTGCGCTGGAGCTGAAAACAGGAGGGATTGGGGTGCTCTGGGGTGAAGGCGCTGGCAGCCGGGGCCGGTCACGGCCCCCCAGCCATCCCAGCAGGTTCAGCTCCGGTGGGCGGCGAGCAGCGCTTGCCTCCACCGTGCCTCCTCGCCCGGTGCAGAGTGGGTGCGTGCCCACGGCTGACCCACCCCACCGGGATGGACCAGGCTTGGCCACTCTCCTTGAGCCGTTGCCCTCGAGTGTGCCGAGGGGGAGGAATCACGAGAGAAGAAGTGGAGGACAGTGTGGGGACACGGTGACACAGGGGAGCTGCCCTGGGGCATAGGATGGGGTGGCACCACGGGCACAGGGGCCCCAACAGCCGCCGTGGGCAGCCGGTGCAGCGAGCAGGGACAGGGCTAACAGACCTTTCCCAGCTGCCCGCAATGGGGTTTTCTTGCCTTTTGAAAGTGGGGCACCCCCAGCCCCGGTCCCCCGGCACCACCGCGGCAGCGGGCTGGGGAAGGCGGTGGCTGCCGGTGCCTTTCTGCAGCGTCAGACGAATCCGCCCAGCTGAAACCCCGCGATTTATACAGCTTAATCCGGCAGCGGGCAGGTCCCCACCCGCACCCGGCTGGGCCGGGGTGCCGGGCTCAGCCCCGGCGGGCGCGGGGCCGAGGGGGATGGTCCCACCCCGCAGGGAGGGGACTGAGGTTATGAAATTTGTGAATGGGGAGTGTCTGGGGGGCTGGAGCAGAGGGAGCTCACGGGGCGCGGGGCACTCGCTGCGGGCAGCGCAGGCAGGCTGGGGCTGCGGCGCAGGCAGAGGCGACTCGCGCCCCGAGGTCCCAGCGCAGCACCTCCTGCCCTCGCCAGCACAAAACCCCGTCGCCTTCCCGCGTCCGACAGACGATGCCGACCAGAGAGAAGAGGCAACCGGTGATGTCCTAACCTTTATTTCACGCATTACCCGTCTAGCTTGCTTTTTGCATTTTATATTCTAAAGTTTTAGGGGGGAGACGTCTCCTGAGGCCATTCTCATCTCCTTATCACTTTTCCAGCCCAGCTTCTTCACTGTAACTGTTGGACGGAGAACTGATAAGGGTATGCGAGTGACATGAGCGACCGTCCCGGCATGCCAGCCCCAGGCTGTCCCCGGCTGCGGTGCAGCCCGCGCGGGCTGGGATGTGGCAGGCTTGCGTGCTTGCTCTGCTGCAGATGTTGGCTTTAAATAAAACCGACTGCAAAGCAAACTGAAGGGTTAAAGAAACATATTTTTTTCGCTAAGAGCTGGCAGGTCCTGTCGTTCCGGGCTTTTTCTCTTTCAGCATCTACAACAGGTCTCCTGCAGGAAAATGCATTTTTTTTGAAAAGGTCTTGAAATACTGTTTGTACAAGGGGTCCTGAAATGCTATTTTAGCACATTACCGTTTGCTTGTGTTTCAGTGCAGTTAGCTTGAAATTCTTTGGAATCGGTATAAAGAGTAATTACAAAAGTAAGAAATAAGTGTTGCGTAAGTGTAAAACTCCTATGCTTTGTATGTGTCTGGAATTGTTACATTAAAAGTTATTTATTCCAAATGTTTACATGATTTTAAAGGTGAGTGCTCGCAATATGGCTCGAACTGCAGCTGATGAGAGGAACGGCGTTGCCAGAAAGGCAAAACCCCTGTGAGTCAGAGGAACAAAGCCGGGATTTAGGGAAGCAAACCAAAGCGTGAGGTAAGGGGGTATTTTCTCAGCAGAGAGGCGTGCGGCAGAGCCCCGCGCTCGCACACAGGCTTGGTGTGCTGCTGGGGGTCCTGCGGGGGCTGCCCCCGTCTCACAAACCACTGCTCTAAAGCACCCAGGATTTGTTTCACGTTTCCAGCCTCTTTTTTCCAGTTTTCCAGCTATTCCGGTCAGTCAGATCTTCCCTATTTCCACTAAAGCATTTTGCACAAGCGGGGTGCCGGCACGGGCTGCGCCGCGTTGCAGAGCCCGTGCCGGCACACCAGTGTTCCCGGGTGCTCGCCCCACGGCCGTGGGGCCAGCCGGAGAGGAAGGAGCCGGCACCGGGGGGAGGTTTCTTTGCATGGAGGAGACAGCCTGGCCTGGCTGAAACCCACCGGCCGCACAGCCCTTGCCCCAGGGCTGCCCTGGTCCCACACGATCCCCCGCAGCCGCAGACCACCGCGGCCCCAAGGCGCTCCCGGAAACATTGCGATCCTCACGGGGACCGAGACGTCAGGGAAGGGGCAACGCTGGCGCAGGCAGCCCCAGCCCGCAGCTCCCTGCACGCCCCTCGGCTTGACAGAGGCTGGGGGGGGGGGTCCCGGAGCCGCCCGGAGGTGGGTGCCCCAAATCCCCTCAATTTCCAGGCGCAGGTGTCGGGGCAGGGACCAACGTGGATGAAGCAGCTCCATGTCAGGCACTGCAGTCACCGGCTGGCCTCGGGAGGGGATGCAACCCCCAAACCCAGGTGCTGCCTTCAGGCACTCTCCTGCACAGACCTTCCCGCTTCCAGAGCCTGGGCCCGATCCTGACCCTTGAGACCTGGCCCGGCCCCGGACAGTCAGTTGGAGGCACAGCACCAACATGGGAGTCTTGGACCCCCGGGCTTGTCCTCCCGTGGCCGGTGGCTGTGCTGCCTTGTGTTCTCACTGAACCCACTGCAACCGTTTGGGGAGCGCCAGGCTGCACCCTGGGTGCTCTCCCCCAAGCACAGGCAGCACGACAGCAGCCCCCGCCGCAGCCGGGGGGCACGGGGCATCGCCGCTGGCTTGTGCTCCTGCTGCAGCCAGCCCTTCCCACGAAATTCAAGCATCTTCTTGGAGGAGAGAGGGAAGATTCAACAACATGTGGGACAGGCTCTATCGCCCCTCACCTTCGGCTTTTGCCAGCCAGGGTCGTGAGACAACAACCTTGGAGTGCAACCCCCCCGCTGACTCAGAACCCCAGCCAAGGGTGGCAGGATTGGGCCCCCCCCCCCCCCAGCACGGCTCTGCGGAGCAGGGGACGGTTTGGTGCGGGTGGCAGCAGGCAGACATCCCAAGCAGGCTGGCACCAGCGGGCACGGAGCGCTCGGGGGTCCCAGGACATCCCCCCAGCCCACCCACCCACCGGTGAGCGGGAGGGGCAGAGCGCTGCTCTACAAACAGCCCTTAGCTTCTCGGTTGGGCAGGGCTGCTCCCATCACCCAGGGAGATGGGGAGGTGGCAGTGAGCCCCGAAAACGAAGCAGGGGGAGAGGAGGTTCCTCCTTAGCATCCCCCCATGAGCTGGTCCAGGGGACCAAACCCAGGGTGCTCCTGGCATCCCTTGGCCTTGACTCGGCTGCCAGCGGCACTGGGGTGTTTCCCTGGGGAAGCGGCAGCAGCGCGGGGAGAGCCGAGAGCTGCCGGGAGCTGCAAACTGTCCGGGCACAAGCATCTGCGTTCTCACGGCTGCTTCTGCATGAGGGGTTCAGCGGTGGGACGGGACCTCATCTGATCCCTCTCCAAACAGAGCCGCCAGCGAATTGTCAGTGTGCATTTGGATTTCACCCGTGGCAGGTGGGGTGATTAGCCATGAAAAGCAGGCTTAGCGCGGGCTGGAAAACTACTGAGGCAGCCGAATTCCCCGCACCGGCCCCAGCCCAGCCCCGGTGATGGGGAGCTGAGCCGGGGCAGCCGTGGCTGGGGGGTGTCAGGGCAGAGGGAGAGCGATGGCTGAGCCAGCACCGGCACTGCCGCTGTGCAGCCGCTTCCCTCCCAGAGCACGTAGCCCTTATATTAAATCCATAAATAGGAAATTCCACTTCTTTAGAAGAAAAGAGAATCCGGATATTTCATAAGTGTCCTAGCGGACATGAAAGCCGAATCAGGAAATTTCACTCAGCAGAGATATTAAAATTGCCACAGCCCTCCAGCCAGCCGTGGCAAAGCACCCGTGCCACGCGCCCAGGGCCCAGCACAGTGCGAGGGCTGGCTGCGGGGACACACATGTGCCATGGCCCCAGCCCTGCACACACGGCTCCTCGGCCACGGCGGCTGCACGTTTCACCATCTCTCACATCCCTCCTCCCCGCCGGCCCTGCCACAGCCGCTGTTTTCTCTGCAATAGGTGACCCCAGGTCTAGCAGAGGCAGGGAGAGCTCCCACGGGAAAGCATCACCTCCCACCCGTGGCATTCCCAGCTGCAAAAGCGAGGCCCCCTCCTTTGTGGCCACAGCCCTGGTGCTGCCAGGCTGCCTGCACCCAGCCTGCCATGGGCAGCGTGGGCCCTCCCCGCACGCCGCTGCCTGCATCAGCTCCGTAAGCTGTGCAATCACTGCCCGTCTGAGCCCTGATAACGGAGGTAACAGGTTGCAAGGGCAGGGACCAAAGCGCCCAAGAGGCTTTTCCCGGCACAGCCGCGGGGAAGAGAGCAGAAGTGCGATGTGCTGCTGCGGCACGGAGCGGCGGGGCAGGCAGAGGTGAGGCAGGGCGGTGAGCATCAGCCTGTGCTGGAGAACGTGCTGCCGGTCAGAGGAGCAGCCGGCGGGTGGCTGCAGGAGAGCCCCACGCTGCTGGCAGAGCCCGGCGTGATTCCCCGGCCGGGAGGGGAGAGCCCTGCCGCCGGCCGCTCTGCAATGCCCCACACTGCCCCGCACCAGCCCCGCGTCTTCCCGGCACTGCGGGACCACTGCTGTGCTGAGACAGACAAAAGAGTCTTCCCCTGCGTGGCTGGACTGGAGCCGGCGCTGGGCATGCACTGATGCCCTCGTCGTCCCCCTCTGCTCACAAACCACAAGCTTTCCAGAGCAAAGCCCGCCGGCGTAACTCGCTTTCCCGTCCGCGAGGCATTGCAGCCCGTGCCCAGCGCTGCGCAGGCAGGGGAGGCGGGATGGGGAATCGTGATAATTGCTCGCGCTTTCCGACGTGGCGGCACATCCATGGGCAGTCGTGGGAGCCGGTGGAGATGCGGCTCGGGAAAGCGGGCAGCTACCCTGGCACTGCTGAGGCTGCACTTGGGTGCCTGTGGGCGCTGGCTGCGGGGCTGGTGCTTGCACCACACTCCACTCCCACCCAGAGCTGGGAGCTGTGGGAGGAGGCAGAGCCTCGGGGCGGTTTGCCCCGGGCTCCCCAGCACTCCTTGCCCACCTCCAGCCACTGGACACAAAATGTCCCTTTGATTGCCAAGAGGCCAAGGACCACCCCTTTGGAAAAGCCCACTGGCTCAGGGAGGGCTGGGCCCAGGCCATCCTCGAAGGAGGACAACAAGCAACAGCTACGCAGGCACCGGCCCCGTCACCGCAGCCAGGGCACACGGGTGAGGGGCTCAGGGGGGACCCTGGGGGCATGAAATGCAAAGGCAGCAGCAGCCGAGCCCCCCTCACGGCACATGACAGGCTGGGGTCCTGTGGACGGCTTCACCTGGGCCGTGGGGAGATGCCACCCCCGGGGACTGGTGATGGGTGCCTGCAGGGCCGGGCATGGAGGTCGGACTGCAGCTGCCCGTGGCCGTGGCTGCTCCTGTGCAACCCGTTCTGTGCCCGTGCCAGAGCTGTCCTGCCCTGCCAGCGGTGCTGCCCACCGGCCCCGGCCCTGCCAACCACGGCCCTGCCAACCGGTGGCTCTCACAGCCTGTCCTGCCGCCCAGCGGTGCCGGTGCTTGGCCACGCTTGGTGCACGCCGAGCGCGGTGCCTTGCACCGGGCCCTGAGAGCACCGTGCCGAGGAGGGAGGACGCGCGCTGGGAGCAGCCACCCGTCCTGGCAGCACACGCAGCTCACCCCCGCTTCGCTCTGCCGGGGAAAGAGCCGCCCCCACAGCCACTGCGCAGAGGTAATTGCAGGTTATTACAGTGCTCTGTTGTTAAATACGGATCACTTCTCTTCCGACAAGCATTCTGTGTAATGCAAACTCAAATCATCTCCCTCCTCCACCGAGCACCTCTCCTCACCTGCCAGGAGCCGTGGCAAGTCACGGCGGTGGCAGAGGGTGCAATGTGCATCGTGTCACAACAGTGGCAGAGGATGCAATGTGCATCATGTCACGGCAGTGGCAGAGGGTGCAACGTGCATCATGTCGCGGCAGTGGCAGAGGGTGCAATGTGCATCGTGCCACGGCAGTGGCACAGGGTGCAATGGGCATCGTGTCACGGCGGTGGCAGAGGATGCAATGTGCATCGTGTCACGGTGGTGGCAGAGGGTGCAATGTGCATTGGACACATCATGGGCATGGACACCTCAAACCACAAAGTGATTTTCCAGACCCAGAGTACCTTTGTCCACAGGATCAGCTTGTGGGGGATTCTTGGGCAGGTGAAAGGTGTGCCTCTCCCACCGTGTATTTTCAGTAGGTAATTCAGCCCGCAGTCTTTACAAAGCTCTCCCGGCTGCATCGCCCCAGCTAAGTGACAAAATTGTTATTTCATTGCCTTCTTGTTAGAATCCCTGCTGCCTTCCATTTGAAGTTTACCCTGTGACGTGCGGAGGTAAGGTGCTGCAGCAGAGCCGTCCCTTCCCCAGGCGCCCACCCTGAGGTGCTGCTCGTGTCCCTGGCCGCGAGATGTTTCGTTAGAGCTGCCCCAATAATTCTTTCATTTACATGATTTTAAGAAAAAACTGGAAGTTAACCAAGCGCTGTGTTTAACCATGGTGGCTCGGCCCCTGTTCCACCACAGCACAGGCCGAAGCGGTTGTCACTGTAATTACACACACGTAGCGATGAAGGAAAAAGGTCGGAGTCCTGGAAAGCCAAGGCCAAGGACGAGTCTGTCTGTTCCTTCCCCCTTGCTGGGTGCTCCCCCAGGCCCCCACCCGCCTGGCCGGGACGTGGTGCCATGGCTGTCTTCTGCTCCCATGGAGTCATTTTGAGGCAACAAGAGAAAATTTCATCCCAGATGGCCTCAACTTTGGCAGAGTCAGAAACCAGCTGCCCAAATCCCAGGCTTTGTCTCCAAAACTAGCACGCCTTTGCGCTGACGGACTTACCGCGTGCGGTGGGTTGACCTTGGCTGGCTGCCAGACGCCCACCCAGCCGCTCACCCTCAGGTGCCTCTACCCTTGGGTGGGGTTCAGACACTTGGGTCAGAGAGACGTGCTGTCAGCCCGGTGGTCCCTTTGGCAGAGCGGCACCCCCGGCACCTGGCAGCCAGAGTGAGCCGTGTGCCATCGAGGGCTGATGCTCTGGCGCAGCGTGTCCAGCGTCTCGCCCTGTCTCAGCCGCGGCTGCCCTGCCGGCTGGGGGGCTCCCACCACACATGACGTTCAGAGCCCCCCGGAGCTGTCTGTTCCCAGCTCGGCAGCACACATCATCCGGAGAGGGGCGAGCAGCATTGGGGTCATCTGCTTTCAAGGGACAAGGACATGAGCTTGAGGAAAGAGAAATAGGAAGAAGAAATCCTTACTAATGGCACTTGTATGCCTTATGGCACGCAAGGACCCCAAACTCCTCCAAAATCATTAACTCTGCTCTGTGAGACCCCTGCAGCCCCGGCACAGGCGCAGCTCCTCTCCTTCGGCAGTGGGTGACGGAGAGGCCCCGATTGACAAGTGACAGAGCCGAGACAGGAGCAGATGACGGCTGGCTGCTCACCCTCCTGCCCCACTACCCTGCCCACAAACTAACGCATTGACCCCCATCCCCCCGACTGCCTTCAGCTGCCCTTCTCCAGGCAGTCATGAAAATGGATGTTTCATCAGGCAGAATTGGTATGACATCAAAACGGAATTACTTTCTATATAAACGAGCTTAAATCAAGATGATTTTTACATGAAAATCTGTTTGCCATGATGGGTCTCAGCGCTACATGCATAAGGCAGGAGTGCCAGAACAGCAGGGCCAGTATTTACCCAACCCACCTGGAGCACAAAAAATGTCTGGAATGGGAATTCGGCAGAGGACACTGATGAAATGTGGATGCCAGCTCGAGGCCTCGGTCCCCGCAGACCAGAAAGCAGGAGCGTGGCAAATCGGACACGCGTGCTCCGTGCAGTCCCCAGGGCAGGGCAGCCCCGCCATGCTGCCAGCTGCCACTCCAAGAAATAGGAAAATGGTCTGGAAAATCCTTCTGTATTTTGTGGTTACTGTAGTAGTAAGCTAAAACAAGCTGGCTTAGCTTCTTGACCCTTTGCTCTGGTGAAATAAGGTGTCTCGGCCAGGAGCACAGAACCCCAGTGCTGCTGGGCAGAGGAGCGCCGGGAGCAGCTGATGCCGGAGCCCGTCTCCGGGCTCTCTCCCCGGCACAGCTCAGGAGCAGGCGCTCGTGGGACCGTGCGATGCCTTACGCACGCGCTGCTAAAATTCACCCAGCAGCTCAAGGTGGTAGCTGGGGCCGGGAGGGCTGGGGCAGGGGGTGAGCTGTGTGCTTCCCATGGCAGGGCAGAGAGCGTGCAAGGGCACCAGGGAAGCAACCCCTGCCTTGGCATCACCGGTGGGTCTCCAGGAGCACCGGTTCATGGTGCAGGGGGGCACCGACCCTCGGGGCGCGGGTGCGGGTGGGCACCTGCAGACCCCGAGGCAGCACCTGCCGGCTCGGGTCCCGCTGGTGCTCCCCGGTGAGAGCCGGGGCAGGGGGGAGACGCGGTCCCCAGGCAGCCCTGCACAGACCCTCAGCACAGCGGTGGGACCTTCTCCTATTTCTTGTTAGAAAGCGCTTTCCTGTGCGTCGCAGTATTTCACCTTTCAGGCTGAAGCCCCGCGCCTCTGCCAGTCCCGAGGACGAGGCGCTGACATTTTGCTTTTGTTGTTCCGTGCACTGTTACGTTTGGAGATCCTTACAGGGTTAGAAGCGAAACACAACCCGAAGAGCATTGTAATGACTTCTCAAGAGAAAATAAGTTTCTAAAATTGAACCAGCAAAATGAGAGAATGGAATATTTTTGCATTGATTTCATTGCCATGAGTATTTATAAAACTTAGTTTAATAATATTAAATAAAATAAAAAAGAGCACTGGGTGAGAACTACTGCCTGCATCTCTCTGTCCCCATCAAACTGCAAAGCACACACGAGGGAATGCCTTACCGACGGCCACTCCTGAGCCTCAGTGACTGCACGCACCCTGCAAGGATCAGAGCTGCAGCATCGATTCCAGGAGCTCGGAGCAGGGAACCAGCTCCGCACTCCCAGCTTCACCTCTGCCTTTTCAACCCCTGTCCTCAGGCCAAGCGGCTTTTTTCTCCTGTCCCCTGCCTGCCCTCATCTTAATTGGCGAATAATAGCTACAAATTGAATTGCCACTCAGCCTCTCCTACACCTGCCTATGAACTCCTGGAGTTAGCGGGTTCGAAAGCACCCGTGTGAAACTGCTCTCCATCACAGGCTTCAGCCCGTTTCCAAGCTCCAGCACTTGGTGCCGTCACCCCGGGGTTGCCCACGTACTCCCAGACCCTGGGACCTGCTGGCTGCCCCGGCCCCAGGAGCCCCCGGCGGGGTTATGGTTTCGGGGAGCGGGTGGCATTGCTGTGACAGCCCATGGCTTCGGAAGGACAGAGAACACCGTTCGCCACGGTGAGATGGAGCAATGCCGCTTTACCCAGCTGCAGCACAACCGTCCTCATCTTCCACCGCCGCCTATAAATGTTCCCTCCTCCCGGGGTGCGTGGATTTTCAGCCTGGCACTGAGTGCATTCCCCTGCCTTGCAATCCAAAGGGCTTCTCTGCAGATCCTCTGGAGTACAGCCGAGATGAAAAAAAAAAAAAACAGCATGGAGGTGCGAGAATGTATAGATCACAAAGGAAAGAGGATGAAAAGGTGCAAGGAGAGGGATAGGTTGTCAAGGCAACCACCGACTGCAGGGATGAGAGAGGGAGACCGAGGGGGAGCAAGGAGAGGGGGCAGAGGGGAAAGGGGGCACCCGGGGCTCGGGGTGGCCCAGGGGAGCTGCACCATTGGCACGGACTCACCAGAGGAAACGTGGTTCCCCGGCACGCAGCTCCGTAAGGACAGGAGCAGGTTTGCAAATGCTTTTCCAGTTGCTTTCAAAACACATTCCCACCCCACCTGCGGCCCGGATGCGGGAGGAGAGAAGAGGGAAAAGGAAGGTTTTTCTGAAGCGGACCTTCAACTCGGGAGCCTGGGGCTCCAGTGATGGAGACAGCGAGGCCGGAAAGCCCAGGGGCGAGGACAGGACAGAGACGGGCTGCCCCCAGCCCCTCTGCCCGCCGGGGCAGCTCCTGGCCCTGCTCTGTGTGAGGGAGGATGACTCGCAGCGCAGCAGCATCCCCTGAGCCCATCAGCCCGCGTCCCGCCTGGTCCCGCAGCCCGGCTCCCTGGAGCTGAGTGGTCAGGATCCAAGGGATGGAAATTGCAGTTATCTGAGGGCCAGCACTTTGAGTTAATTGTGCAAAATGTCAACCGGTAATTAGAAAATGAGAAGCACTCGCTGTTCAGTGACACATAGCAGTGGCATTTCTATTTTCAGACCTTAACACATCTTATTAGAGTCAAAGTCTAATTAACGCACCACACTGTCGAGCAGAGGATGGGGAGCGACCCAGATCTCACCCATCTCCAAACGCTCCTCGCTTACAGGAAGCTTTTAAACTTTGTTCACGCTTCAGACATGGATCAGAAGGAGATGGGCACTGAAGTCCCCAGAGCAGGGCAAAGCGCTGGCGTTGTACAAGGGCTCGCTCCTGGCTCGCTCTGTACCGGTGCCGTTTCGTGCTTCGTTTGGAAGTGGAAAATGAAGTAATGCCAGACTCATCCTGCCGGGGAGGAGCTGGCAGAGCCAGGCCCGGGGAGGTGCTGGCAAAGGGGAGCAAGTGGATTTCCACGTGTGGTCTCCGTCTCTGCAGCAGGGAGTGATGCCGTGAAGCTGCTGGCCTGCAGCCGGGCTGTCCCTCACGGCACGTGGAGGAGGCCACCGATGCCCCCGAGGTCGCCAAGTCTCGGTGTAATCCCTTGCAGAGGATGCTGCACCCAGTTGCCCAGCCCTGGCCCCACTGAGCATCGCTCCTGCTGCAGCACAGAGCTGGGCCACTGACGGGACGGTCACAGTCCCGGCGCACGTGGCACCGGGGCGAGTGGGTCTGTGCGGAAGGGGCAGAGCCTCCGCCTGCCATGAGTCCCCATCCCCGGGGAATGGCCCACGGAGGGTCCCCAAAGTGCGGGGAGTCCTGGGAAGCAGCAGTGCCCACCCCTGCCTGAGAATGGCCCTGCCTCTGTTACTACAGCAGCACCGCTGGGATGCCAGCGAAGCCCCAGTTCTCCTGTGCCCCCCTACGCAAATCACTGGGGGTGACGAATGGCCCCCCCCCGACCTGCCCCAAACCCGTGATGAGCCCAGGCTGGCTTTGGTGTAGCTGGAGATCCCCGTCTCCGACACTCAGAGTTGAGCACCTAAACCCCCCCAAGGTCCCTCAGGCTGGCCCCGAAAATCACTGTCCCCCAAGGGCCTCTGGTGGGATTTAGGCTGCTTCTGCGTTCACCTGATGCCGGAGCTTTGAAAGCCACAGCCCCTGCCCGGGGTACGCGGCTGAGAGCCAGGGCAGGGCTCTCTGCAGCCCCAGGCACGGGGAGGGGGACAGCAAGGCACAGCCACCCGCAAGGTCCATGGTGGCCGACGCAGCTGCAGAGCTGCCGATCCAACACGGGACGGCAGCAGGGAGGGCAGCCTTGAATGCAAGTTGAACGACACAGCGGTCACCGTGCACATGTGCTCCAGGCACAGCCAGCTGGGCACCGCAGATCCTTTACGCTTCTTCACCTACGAGACTCCCTAGGGTGCAAACGCCCATCACTGTGCCTTCGGCCAGGAGCCAGGACTGGGAGAGCCTGGGCGCTGCGGGGCCGAGGGGACAGGCAGGGGGTTGGTGCAGGAGCAGCGCGGGGCTCTGTGCTGCCATGCTCACATCCTGAGCCCCACGTCCTGCTCCCTCCTCCCCTCGGCTGCCGGTGGCCCTGGACCAGCCCCGGCACAGACAGCAGCTCCCAGCAGCATGGTGAGCCCTGCTCCCTTGGTGAACCCCTGCTCCCCCAAACACCGCATCCCAGGAGCTCTCCCTGACAGCTCCAAAATTCTCCAGCACTATTTTTACCCCGTGGTTGCTATAGAGACATCAGACCCGCTCGCTGTGATGCAGCCTCTTTCGGAAGCGCTGCATCACCGGCTGCCTCCTGCCTCCAATAACGCACGGGGCAGGAGGCCACTATTTTGGGCAGAGCCCCACTGTAGCTGGAAACAACCCAGCCCTGCAGGACAGCCTGGCCTGGGAAGACCGAGGGGTCCAGCAGAGAGGGGGACGTGGACGGGGGGAGGAGGACAGCAGCATTTCAGAGCCCCAGGAGCCTGCCCCTGCAGCCCATCGCCCTGCCCTCCCCATCCAGCCCCGCTGCTCTTTATCCCCTGGGCAGGAGAGACTTACACCTGGGCTGCTTTTAAAAGCAAGAAGGGAAACATTGAGGTTGTCCAATGCAGGGTATGTCAGGAAGGGTTTGGGGCCCAGGACTTCACAGAGCTGGAGATGAGAGAGCACAGGCGCAGGATTCATCCCCTCTGCCAGGCTGTGTCCAGCCCTGCAATACCCACAACGTACAGAAATAAAAGGGCAGCAGCTTTCTGAAGATGCGAGAAGGGCTCGGTTACAGCCATGCTGGAGCAGGAGTGGGGTGCAGGTCCCCCTGGACACCCCCTCCAGCCCTGGAGAGCTTTGCCAGCTCCCCCTGCCCTGCCGAGGGGTGATGCCGCAGGACGTGGGAGCAAGCAGCCGCCTGCTCCATCACTCCTGGTGCCCCCAGGTCGAGCTGCTGCCTCCCCCCAGCCTGGCCGAGGCGCAGCCATGCCCGGGCGATGTCCCTGTGCTGGGGCTGTGCTTCCCCAGCACCGCAGCCAGCTCGACCCTCTGGCCAAAGCCAGGGACAGGAGGGGACATGGAGCCAGCTGTACACGGCACGGGTGCAGCGCTGCCTGGCCACACAAGGTGTTAGCGGCAGGGCTGTCACTAGCAGAGGCCATCACGGATATTACCTGATTTAATCTCCATCACACCGTGGGAATCTGGTACTTGCTTGCTTAATTTTTCCAGTGGGAGAGATCAGGGTCAAAGTTAAAGCAGATGCAAACCTGCACCAGGCTTTGGCCCTCCTCAGGTCTGCGGGGAAAACGTCCGGATGCTGCAGGAATGGCCGGTCCCCCTCGCCCACAAAAACCCCCGCGAGGAGCACGGCTGGGACCCAGCGCCTGGACGTGGCACGGCAGGGACCTGCTGGCCCTGGAGGCTGCACCTCCCCAGGGAGCGCGGGCCAGGCTGAGGGCCTGACCCTGAACTTTATAAACCCGCCATCAGTCCTGATTAGTAACACACGCCTGCAGCATCCTCCTGGAGCAGCAAGGCCTGGGACGAGCCCACCGCGGGGCCGAAGCACAGACCGCTGTGAGTTACGAGCACGCTGAAGGGCTGGGACCCCCGGCTGCCCCGTGACGGGCATGCGGACCCCCATCCCGTGCCCAGGGCAGCCCCAGGCCCTGTGCCCCATGGGTCAGGAGACATGGGCCATGCCCCAGCCAGGGTGCAGGGCGGCAGCAGCATTCACAGCAGAGCTGGTGGTCCCCTCCGAAACGCCAGCGCTGAAAGCTCCCCCCGTCACCTGCACTCATCCCTCCGGGGAAGCGTGTTTATAAAAAGAGGCTGTGCGTGGATGAGCTGGCAGAAATAGCTGCACGCAGCCCTCTCCGCGCGGTGCAAGGGATGATCACCAGCCGTTCTGCAAAACACCCAAAATAGAGCCAGCGCCGCGCGGCCCCCGGGGAGACGGTTCCTATTTAGCTAAGGCAGCCCGAGCGGCGAGGCTGTGCTCACGTCC
The DNA here is from genome assembly GCF_018139145.2 of Gymnogyps californianus. Lineage (NCBI taxonomy): Eukaryota > Metazoa > Chordata > Aves > Accipitriformes > Cathartidae > Gymnogyps > Gymnogyps californianus. The sequence continues at coordinate 24,299,989 of NC_059481.1, read as the reverse complement.
CACCTGCCTCTGCTTCCCCACGCTGCTGGGGCAGCCGCTGCTCCCAGGGGAGTCTCAAGGCAGACGGGGAGCCGGTGCTTTGGGAGAAGCCCCTTCCCCAGGAGACGGACCAGGCTCTGACAAGCCACGGGCTGTGTTGCCGCAGTTCCTCCCGGGGCTTTAGAAGCACACGGAGCCGTGATTGCCCCTTGCCGTCCTGTCCCTGAGCCTGCACCCACGGCCACAGCCTCCTGAAGCATCACTACAGCCCCTGCTCTATGTCCCTGGGGATTGCAGCTGCACCACACACAAACCAGACAGGCCCATGACGGTCCCAGCAAGCAGCTGAAAGCAGCTCCCTCCTCCTCTGGGCTGGGCCAGACTCTAATTATAGCTTCAGAAAGCTGTAATAAACGGATGAGAGCTGCCCGACAGCTTGTCTGTGGTGAGATATTGCTGGAGTGGCCCAACAAAGCACTCGACATCTCTGCTATTCTTTTCAGTGTCACAGTTGTGTCACCTCTGCCTCTGTCTGCCCTGCCCAGGACGAAGGCACCGTGGGGGAGAAGGAGCCCCTTTGCCAGGGTAAGGGTTCTGGGTACCAGTATCCCCCGTGCTGCTGCCCCGTGCGTGCCAGCAGCACCTCCGGGTCAGTGCCCAGCCCTCTGCAGCCTGCCAGGGCTGTTCCAGCAGAGCAGGGCCCAGAGCACACGCGGGATGGCACCCCAGGCACCCACAAAACTACGTCCATCCCAGTCTTGCCCCAAACTGGCTGGGTCCGGACACCATCCCGCAGCCCCTGAGCCTGCCCAGGGCACTGCTGCAGCGCTGAGGATCAAACCAAGGGCTCAGAGCCCTTGCACCGGAGCTGCAGCTTCTCCTCCAGCAGCCATCCCTGCCGGCCCCATTGCCATGGCATCCTCAGGGATGGCACAGATGCCGGCGAGGAAGATGAGGAGGATGAAGGTAGGTGGACACGTTGGCTCTGCATAGCCAGGATGGGGCTGGGGCAGATCTGGAGGCCCTCTGGCAGCAGGCAGGGGTCGTTGCCGTTCCCCTCCTCGGAGGTCCCAGCTCTCCAGGATAACTGGCAGCAGCGGTTCCTGGAGAGCCCTTCGCTCACTGGCCTCACCAGCAGTGGGAAGCCGCACGAGGTGCTGAGCTGGCCTTGACAGCACACGCATCGCCCTGCCCCGGGCTCCGCCGCTGCCCTCCCCGTCCCTCGGCATGCCGGCTGGGAGAGCTTCTCCTGTCTGCAGCTCTGACAAGGACACGGGAAGAAGTCAACAACTTGCACTGGGTTATAAACAGCAAACGAGCTGAGGGCTGCTGCCCCCAGGTCCACCCCGACTCTGCGTCTGCCTCCCTCGCTCTGCTGCCTGATCGGTTTTTGGAGATCTCAGACCATGCTGAGATTGGTCTCTGCTAGCACAAGTGCCAAAGAGCAAGCCACGCTGATGCTGGTCCCACAGCAGAGGTGACACAGAGATGCTCAGCCCAGAAGGACAGCGGGGTTAAAGCTGAGACGATGCAGGTGACACTTTCCAGGCATCTCTACATGTCCCTGGGTTCAGCCAAGCCCGCTTCATGTTCACTGCTCCTAGTAAACCAAGGGAGGAGCAGGGATATTCAGCCCAAATCTCCTATTTAACCCATCGCCCATTTAACCAAAATCTCCCATTTTAGGCACAACCCATCTCATTTTCACAGCAACTGAACTTCGTACTCAGAGCCTGGCGAGCTGGCACTGGGCATGCAGTGCCCAGAGTCCTGGCACCTGGGCAGGGAGCAGGAATGGTTCCCGCAGATCCCACGGTGAATCATCAGGGAGTAAACCGCAGCCCAAGGAGCAGCACAGACATTACTCAGCAAATCAGTATGAATAACTAATAGCTCTGAAAAAATGCAACCTGTGATCATGTGCGAATAGGAAGGGGGGGGGGGGCACCTCCATTAATCACTCATTATGAATTATTCAGCAAAAGAGGAAGCAGAAGGCAAACACAGAAACAATTTGTGTAGAAAGAGGGTGGGTTATCACCAGCATTCAGCCCCCTCCACAGCCACCCCTGGGCTGTAGTCCCAGCAGCACAGCCTCGGCAGGGCTCTCCCCAGCCGGTACGATGGCAGCCCGCGTCCAGCCCTGCCTCTGGAGCAAACCGCGGGCAGCCCTGCCTGTGGGCAGCCCTGCCTGTGGCAGTTCCTCTCCGGGCAGGCAGCCGATGGGGGGACAGTGCTGGCATCGCCACGCTCATCCCTCCTTGCTGGGAGCGGAGCCAGGGCATCTCCCACCCCACAGACAGCTGGAAGCTGGTGAGCTGAGGCTGGTGGAAGCAGAAAAGCAAACTCTCAGGCCTGAACATCTGCAAGGAAAGGTCATTCCTGCTCTCCAGCCAGGACGAGCCCCAGCAGCACCGCAGCCATCTCGGCAGTGAGCGGCGGAGCCCAGCACTGCAGCCGGGAGCCGGCCTGGGCTCCAGCACAGGGACAATAACTATCGGGAACTGCAAGGCTGGCAGAAGAGGAAGGGTCGGTTGCAGGTGGGGGGGTGTTGGCTCCCCATCACTTGTTGCCAACACTCTCCTAATTGAGAGGAGAGGTACCAGGAGGGGTACTTAGAGCCTGGAGAAGGCTGCGTGTGACTCACATCTGCGTGTCTCAGCAGCCCTCTGCTTCCAGCCACGGCCATCTCTCTCCGTGCAGCAGCTCACGCTGCACGCTGGGAACAAGCAATCCCCCCATTTTGAAACAGCCCCGCCAAACCTTTCAAGGAAGCTGCTGGCAGATCTCCTGCCCTCCTGGACGTGGCCAGCCCAGGCGCTGCAGGGAGAGCCCAGGGACGGGAGATGGTGCCCCTCCAGCCCAGGCCCCTGAGCACCCAGCCACGGGGCTGGTTTCCATCTGCTTGGGGTCACTTCTGTCATCTCCGCCTGTACCCAGGCTGCAGCTTTTGTCCCTGATGACCCAACTCCACGTCCCAAGGCAAAGGCAGGGCAGACAGACTGCTTCTTGGTATTGCACGAATCAGTTACGAATTGCCAAACATTTAGGTAATCCCACATTACAAAAGTACGTTTGGTGAGAGGCCACAAGTAGTGCCGTGAGGCAGGAGCACCAGCTCCGCTCCAGAAGTACCGCCGGGCGGGCACGAGTGGCCCTGCACGCACGGCTGTCCCGTCCAGGCACCCACTCCCGACATCTCTGATGCCCCAGGGCCTTCCCTCTTCCCCCTCGGCTCCCTCTCTCGCCGTGGCTGTCCCTTACCCGTCCCTTGGCTCCCCAGGCCCCGGGGCAGGCGCGTGAACTCCCCCCTCCATACACACACCCGCTTTGCGCTGGGATGCTGTGGCAGCTTTCTCTGGTGCTGGAGAACAAACCCCGGCTCCTGGGCAGCCTGTGCTCATCCTGCCAAGGCAACTTGTCTGTTTCTAAATTTGTTTTTTGGTTTTTTTTAAGTAGAGCTTTTCTACAAATAATCTGGTGTGCGTGCACGCATCTGAAAATGAACGGACAAACACATACATTTTCAGGGCTTATGTGGCCAATTTAGCAAGCTGCTGAGAAGGCTCTGCATTACTGGAGTTAGCAGAGAAGCTGCCATAAGGTTTTCCTAAATGCTTGCTAATGTAATAAGACCTATTTCATTTCTCTGCTAGCTCTGATTATTATTATTATTATCATCTTTTACCAAAGAAGGTTGCAATTTTAGATTATATTTTTGTAATCATAAGAGAAATTTCCCCTAATGCTAATCTAATCTAAGAGAATGCTATGATAAATACTCTTACAGGCAGCGGTAGTCTTCTAAATTACAGAGCCGTGTGTAACGGTGTGTTTATTGTGCATTTATGACCATTTCCCCACCTTCCACCCAATTACCTGTTTCTGCTGGGACTGCTCCTAAAGACCCAATCTTCTCAGCAGCCGCGGAGTAAAATGGGCTGGAGTCTGCAGGAAAGCAGATTTCTGCCCAGATGAGAGATTCGGAGACCAGAGAGGGCTGCCCGGGGACAGCAGAAGGGCGCTGGTCCTGGTAACTCCCCACTGACATTGATGGGGGGCTTTGTGCCCTGGAGAGCAGCACGCAGGGACGCCGGCTTCCCCCTGCACAACACGGAGCACTCGGGTACCCCAGATGCACACTCCGACCACAGGGTCATTAACATTGGAGGGGACCTCGGGGGGGGTCTCTAGTCCGACCCCCTGCTCCCAATGGGGTCAGCTGTGGGCTCAGACCAGTTTGCTCACGGCTGGGTCCCGCTGGGTCTGGAAACCCTCCAAGGACAGAGACAGCACAGCCTCTCCGGGGAGCCCACGCCAGTGCTGGGTGGTCCTCGCAGTGACACCTGGGCACGGTAACACCCACGGGGCACACAGCACTGCGACGGGCACGGGGGCACCGGCAGCACACGCATACCGGCGCACATCCACCCCCAGTGCCTGCGCACACACGGGCACCAGGGAACACGCGTGGCACAGCGCCACACCCTGCACGTGGGCACGCAGACCCACAGGGACACGGGCACCCCCGTGCAGACGCCCCCCCCTGCACGTGGACACACCCTTGTGCATGGGCACACATGCAAATACACATGTGCAAGGACATACGGACACGGGCATACACACACACGCAGGGATGCCGCCCCACAAAGGGACACGCACACCCCCACAGACGGGCGTGGAGGGGGCACACGCACAGCTCTGCACCTGCCACCCACCCACACAGGGACACACCTTGCACACGCATGGGGACACGCGCCCCTCGCACACCGGCATGGACACAGACACCTCCGACGTGTGCACGCACACACACACACACCCCCCCGCACCCAGCACCCACACACACAAATTCACCCCCACCCCCACAGACACCGGCACACACCCAGCCCCCCCGCGACCCACACCCCTGCACACAGACACCCACGCACGGGTGGGCACAGACACTCACACACCTCCCACTCCCGCACACGGACACACGCACATACCCCACGCTCATGGCCCCGGCACGCGCACACTCCCCCGCACACCCCCCCCACCCCCCCGCAGGCGGGCAGGGACACAGACCCGCACCCCCCCCCCCAAACACACACACGGACACCCCCGCCCCGCCGCTCCCCGCACCCACGCGGGGGCGGACGCGCCGCGCGCCCCCCCCCCCCCCCCCCGCACCCTCCTCCCCGCGCAGCCCCGCCGCGGGCCGGGCAGCAGCGGGCAGCGCCGGGCAGCAGCAGGCAGCGCCGGCAGCAGCAGGCAGCGCCGAAGGGTGACGCAGCCGCCCGGAGCGCACATAAGGGACGATGCGGGCTAGGGCGCCGGGGTAGCCCGGCAGCAGGTAGCGGGCCGGGTACGGGGGCGGTGGGTGTCCCCCCCATCATCGCGGACAGGGGCCCCGGCGGCAGCGGGACGGCCCCGGTGGGAGGGGGGACGCGGGGGTCCCCTGCCCCGGGGGTCCCCGTGGCCTCCGTTCTCCCCACGGTGTCTCTGGAGCTCCGCAGCCGAGCGTGCCCGGACGCCGGACAGCGGGCAGGGACGAGGCTGGACCCGGGCTGGGACCCTCCGGTGGCACCGCGGACCGGGGAACGCGACCGGCGAGGAAATGAAGGTGAGTGCTCTCAGGGGAGCAACTTCAGAACGAGCCTGGGGGCTCCCCGAGGGGAAGGGGCTGCGGGCAGCTCATGGATGTGGCTCTGGGGTGGGGGGCTGACATCACTTGTGCCTTTGAGGGGGGCTGGGGGGTGACACCCCCGGTGCGAGCACTTACGGCAGGTCCCAGAGCTGCAGGATCCCCACGTCCTCCGGGGCACGAAGGGCACGGGCTGGTGGGGAAGGGCAGAGCAGGTTGTGCCCGCCACGGGGGGAGCTTTCGGAGAGACCTGATGAGCAGAGGCTGCCAAGAGCTCTGGAGTGAACCAGGCAGGCTCTGATGGGCCCCTCACAGGTGGGGATGCTCCAGGGAAGGGCTGGGCACGGCCTGAGGAGTGGAAACTGCTGCTCACGGCCGGACAGGCAGCAAAGGGCAATGAGAGCGTGGGGCAAGCGGGTGGCAGGGCCCCTGGACACGCTGGCTGAAGGTCTGGTTCTGTGCCTCTCTGATGTTTCCATGGTGCTGGGCATCTGCTGGTCCCTCCAGCACAGGTCTGACCTGCTACCTCTGCCTTGGGCATGGATCCCCCCAGGTCTCGGAGCTGCAGGGGGACGGGTGTTGTTCCTCAAGGACGCAGGCAGTAGGGCCATGAGGCACTCGGGTTGCGTATCATGGCTGTGGAGCGATGCGCAGGAGCCTTACCTGGCTGAATTTCCCATAGCCAGCCCATGCCAGGCAGTGGCAGGGAAGCACTTGCCAGCAGAAACGATGCCTGTTGATCCTCCCGAGCCAGTCCTGCTGCAGAGACTGCTGTGAGTGGAAGCTGCTCTTACAGCACTCTCCTACACAAGTGGCTCACACCACCATTAAGCAGCTTGGGGTTACAGACAGCATGACCACAGCTGCTTCACCTTTCCTTCAGCAGTGAGGAAGCAAAGATCCTGGCTCCAGCCCAAGAAGCCATGGGAGATGCTCACACCGTCTCCAGTGGGCTCTGCGTTACAGCCCGAGAGACCTAGAAGACGCAGTGGAAACCATCTCAGCATCAGGACCATTCTGATTTCTCTGGCACTTGGGGAAATCAGCTGCATCCAGGCAAATGTCAGCATGGCTGCCGGGGAAGCAGAGCTGGAAAAGAGCAAGGCAAGATGAACTGAGGCGTCCTGCCAGGGAGCAGCAAGAGCAGAGCTGCTCGGCAAGGGGAGACGAGCCGTAAGCTGAGGGTGACCACGGCACAGGCTGGGGGCAAGACCTCATCAGCAGGGCAGGGACAAGTCAGTGACAGGTCCCATCAACAGTGATCATCAGGCCAGGGCAAGGTGGCAAGTCAGGTCCCAGGTCACCGAGGGAAGTCCAATGAAAAGTCTGGTCTGACAGGGGTGGATGGAGCCTCCGGCACCTTCACAGCTCAAACCAGGACTGGGTGTCTGGGCCTGCATTTAAATAGAGCCCCCAGCGCAGGGGCGGAGGGTGGGTGGGTGGGTGGCTGGGGGTCTCAGGTGAGGCTGGTCAGGACAGGTAAGGCCAATTGGTGCACTCAGGGCCCTGGCAGCCAAGTCCTCTGGCATGTCTAGAACAGAGGAAGGCCAGAGGCTCCATGGCCGATAGAGAAAAATACAGTACATCCTAAAGAAGAGATTACTGAGAGGGGGCCAATGCCATAGAGTAAATGCATGGTACAGCTGTGAGAAGGCAGGGCTGGGGCATCTCCCAGCCGGCAAAGATCAGCTCTTTCTCCCCAGGAGATCCCTGAGGAGAGCAAGCCTTTCCTCCCGCTGCCGCTCACCTGCCTTGCACCCCGGGCCCCTGCCCCGGGCAGCAGGAGACCCTGTGTGCAGGGGGTTGTGGTGCTGCACATGGGCAGGGGGGATGGCTCGGGGGGGCTCCGAGTGCCACAGGGTGGGGTGGACGTGGTCAGAGGGGCAGTGGGATGCGGAGCGGTGCCAAGAGCTTGACACCCCCGGGAAGGCAGGGCAGAGGTGAGAGCCAGGGCTGAGGACCAAGCCTCACCTCTCCTTCACGGTTCCTTCCACAGCTGCCAGCCGACACTGTCTTCACCCACCAGTAAGCAGTGGCCGGTGCCATGGATGAGGTGACGGAGCTGGAGATGGGGGGGAACTCCCTCCTGAAGGCAGTGTGGCTCGGCCGGCTCCGGCTGACCCGGCTGCTGCTGGAAGGGGGGGCTTACATCAACGAGAGCAATGAGAAAGGGGAGACTGCCCTGATGGTGGCCTGCATCACCAAGCACGTCGACCAGCAGAGCATTAACAAGGCCAAGATGGTGAAGTACCTGCTGGACAACAGAGCTGACCCCAACATCCAGGACAAGTCTGGGAAAACAGCCCTCATGCACGCCTGCATCCGTGGCGCCGGTGGGGACGTGGTGTCCCTGCTGCTGGAGAATGGGGCAGACCCCAGCCTGGAGGACCACTCGGGAGCGTCAGCTCTGGTCCACGCCATCAACGCCGACGACAAGGACGTGCTGCAGCACCTCCTGAACGCCTGCAAAGCCAAAGGGAAGGAGGTGATCATTATCACCATGGACAAATCGGCCTCTGGCACCAAGACCACCAAGCAGTACCTGAACGTTCCCCCCTCGCTGGAGTTCAAGGAGAGGGCCCCCCCCGAGGCGTGCACAGCACCCTCCAGCGCCCACCTCAAAACTCCCATCTCGGCACCTTCCCCCACTGAGAAGGACAGCAGCATCTTCAGTCCGCACCCGTCGCACCTCAGGGACAGCCCCTCTGCCAGGGCTGCCGATGATCCCCCCTCCCCGGGCCGGAGAACTGGCGCGGGCAGGAGAGCCCGCCTGCCCCAGCTGAAGCGGCTGCGGTCAGAGCCGTGGGGTCTGGTCGCGCCCTCGGTGCTGGCAGCCTCCGCGCACCGCGACGACATGCGGGTCTGCGCGGACGACGAGGTGATCACGGGCATCGGCGACCTCTCGCTCTCCAAAAAGGCTCCCCTCGCCTGGAGCGGCAGCAGCAAGAGCAAGGACCCCGCTCTCTTCCCCCCGGTAGACGAGCAGGCTCTGAGGACGACGCCAGCCCCTGGGCCGCTGGCGAGGAAAGCAGCCTACGAGAAGAGCCAGGCCACCCACCAGCGCCTGCCCCGAAGGAGCACGGTCCCTGAAGAGCCGGAGAGCGTCGGCTCCGCTGCCGCCGGCTCGGCTGCGGTGATGGACGCGCTGCACTGGCGGAGGCTGAGTGCCGAGCACTACGACTGCGACCCCCAGCTCTCCGGCGTCCCTGGCTCGGCCGAGGCGGGGAAGGTGCCGTCGGAGAGGAGGAAGCTCAGCGGGTCCCACCTGGCCTTGCTGGACGGCTCGCGGGAGTCTCTGGACAGCATCGCCGGCACATCGCCCGGGACTGTCCGGCGCCGACCGCCCAGCCTGCTAGAGAGGCGAGGGTCTGGGACCCTGCTGCTGGACCACATCTCCCACACAAGGCCGGGATATCTGCCCCCCCTGAACGTGAACCCCAACCCCCCGATCCCCGACATCGGTTCCAACAGCAAAACCTCCTCTCCGCTTGCTGCTGGCTTGAAGTCCCTGGTACCCATCGCTCCCAGCTCGCCCAGACGGGGCGACTTGAGAGCCAAAAGGAAGCTTCTCCGGAGACACTCCATGCAAGCGGAGCAGATGCGGCAGCTCTCCGATTTTGAGGAAATAGTGGCCCAGTAGCCGTGTCACCATTTGCTTCCCAGGAGGGTTGCCAAACCAGTGCTGTCCCTGCAGAAATGTGATGGTTCCCGCACAGAGCGGTCGCTCGGCCCCAGGGAAGCGCTGGCGGCCACGGGGGTCAGGCCTGTGCCCGGGGGCTGAATCGGGAGGTTCCTGCTCCTGCTTGCCAGAGCTGTAAGGAGAGCCCAGGCATCCAGCCCAACCAGCTGAAGTCTCTCTTGTACTCTTCATTCACTTCTGGACCTTTCCCCAGGAGCCACTACCTGAGAGATCGATCTCAGAGCATCTGAGATCGTCAGGCTTCGCATGAAGGCTCCTGCCTGCAGTTCACTTATTCCTCATTATTTACAATCCGCTTTTCTTCCATCCGGCTCGTTCCGACAGAGAAACCCGTCTGGAGCCCCACACCAGTGAGCTGTGGGGCTGATGTGTTTGTGAAGTGCCTACCAGGAAGGAAAGGAGCTTAATGCTGCGCAAGGTTGGAAGAGCAGAAATACCCCTCCCTAGCAATTGAATGTATTGGTACCCTCACTGTGCGGGAGAGGGAGACAATTCTCCACCTCAGAGATTTCCAAGCACTTTGAAACTCCAGAGGCTGAGCTAACCCCATTACTGCTGCAGCCCGGTGCCTTCAGTGGGCCTGGATCGGGAACGGATTTGTCTCTGTCTCTGAAGCGACCAAGGTTCAGGGGCATTTCCCACCACACTGAGCAACTCCAAGCACTGAATTCCTGGGCGGGGAGCGCTCCCAGCTTGTCTGCGTGGGAAGCTTCTGCCAAGGATGGGGGAGCAAGGATGCCAAGTTGCCAAGGATGGCATGTGGTGAGCGTCAGGCGTTCGTCCCAGCTGGGGAAAGCTGCAGGCACAGCACCGCAGCCAGGACCCTCTCTCCTGCTGACCCCGCTGCAACAACAGTCCTCTGGGCCGAAGCAGAGCTGAGTGAGGGTGGGCGGCTGCCTGCAGGCAGGAGGAGGGGGCAGCCGCAGGATGGGTCCGCGTGGCGTTGGTGTCTGCAGCGGCTCTCTGCACAGCACCGTCCTGATGCAGCATGAGCCCGAGCCAGCAAACGCGTCTGCATGGCTGGAGGTGGGGGTGCGACTGCGATTCCTTCCCGGCGCACAGGGACCCGGGTGCCCAGCCCTGCAGACGGGGCTGTGCAGCACCCCGCCGTGGGACTGAGCCCGCACCAGCAGCACGTGGCAGCCTTGCAGCATCGGGGCAGCGAGACCGTGCACCGCTGGCCCCCTCCCACCCCGACCCGCACGGCCCCAGCCTCAGCCAGGCACCGGCCGGCGGTGGGGAGCACTCCTCACCCCGCGCTTAGTTGGGACCATGGGCCGGATCCGTGCCGTAGCTGCCGTCAGTCTCAGCCAAACCCGCCGCATGGAGCTGGCTGCAACGAGGAAACAGCCCACGGCCCTGTGCTGCTGACTTGGCGGGCGTTTCGGATCTGCTCCCTACCCCGGACATTGTGCCACTCGTACGAGGCCAAGCGAGAACAACTCCCGTGGGTTTATTCAATGAAGTTGCACATGTCCTGACGCCCACTGCGCAGGCAGCGTCGCTTTGACAAGCAAGTGGCAGCAGTCTCACCCCGCCGGGGCCGATGTCGGATTCTGCCCTTGCCTCAATCAGCCCAGCACACGCTTCCGTCTGTCCTTCCGAAACTGCTGGCGACGAGCCGGTTCCTTGCCCAGGGCATTGGCTGTCTTTCTCCAGGCTGTTGCGAAACTTCGCAGTTCCTGCACAAAGCAGCGCCGCATTTTGGTTTTAACTGCACAGGAACGTTCTCTGAAAGTGCATTTGAGATTTAAATATGCTATTTGGAGCAAAGGTGGGCTTATATTTTTACAGCCTTAAAGATTATACTCTCTGTGGGTCAAATGTCTTATAGATTGAATTTCAGGCATATTCTCCCCGTAACAGTGACGCTTGTCTTACATTTTAGGGCGTGCAATTTTAAATCCCGTAGCTCACCTCTTCCGTTCGTTTCTAGATATTCCGGTATTTTTGCGTTTGTCCTTTTTTTTAAGCAACATTTGCCGCCTTTAGCCGGCGCTCAGAGATGGGGTGCCTGCAGGACGCGGGTCACCTGCGAGGAGCTTCCCGCCTCCTGCCCGTCGGAGCCGGGAATGCTTCGGTGCGTTTATTGAAGCGCGTAGGTGTACGCAGGCAGGTGCGGGGGGATGACGTCACGCGGCGGCGTAGAATTTTGATATTATCGCTGCATTAATAAAGAGCTCAGCGTTGGCCGCAGAGCCGCTGACGTGGGGTGCCGCGGCACCGGCCAGCCTCCGCTACGGCGGGACGGGGGACGGGGGGACACGGGGGACGGGGGGACGGGGGGACGGCGGCAGGGAGGTGCCGCAGCCCGGAGCCGCCCCCAGCGGAAGCGCCGCCGGTGCCGGTGCCGGGCGGGCGCCACGTCAGGCGGGGCGGGGCCTGAGCGGGAGCGGGAGCGGGGCCGGGATGCGGGGCGGGATGCGGGCGCTGCTGTTGCTGCTGCCGCTGCTGTGCGCCCTGCGGGCCGGCGGCACCGAGCTGACCTTCGAGCTGCCCGACAGCGACAAGCAGTGCTTCCACCAGGAGCTGGAGCGCGGCCTCAAGTTCACGCTGGACTACCAGGTACTGCCCTGCCCGCACCCCTGCCCCTGCTTGTGCCCGTCGCCCTCTGACCGAACCCCCGGCCCCGTGCCCCTGCCCGTGCCTTGCCCGAACACCCGCACCCCCTGCCCCGCGGAGGCCCAGGCAGGGCTGCAGTTGCACCTCTCCCGTGCACCCCCCCCCCCCCTCAGATCCCCCCCGTGCTGCACTGGGAGACGTTCCCAGCCCTGGCCCCGTGCCCGGCAGTGCCCACCTCAGAGCCAGTACTGGGGTATGCCCACGGGAGCCCCTGACCCAGCCATCACGGCTGTCCCCCTGTCCCGGCACCCTACCTGAGCTGCAGGCACCATGGGGCATGGCTTCCCCGGGGGCTCCCCCAGCCTGGGCCCCCGTCCCATGGCGGGCAGCCATGGGCATGGTGCCTGCTCACTGAGGGCATGGCTGTGCACACAGGCATGGGGCCGGGCAGAGCTGCTCCCTCCGGGCAGGAGGCTCTCGCCACGTGGTTCGGCAGGTGCTGCCTGCGTCTCCCTGTGCAGGTGATCACCGGGGGACACTACGACGTGGACTGCTACGTAGAGGACCCCAATGGCAGGACGATCTACAAGGAGACCAAGAAGCAGTACGACAGCTTCCCACACCGCACCGAAGTCAAGGGCGTCTACACCTTCTGCTTCAGCAACGAGTTCTCCACCTTCTCCCACAAAACCATCTACTTCGACTTCCAGGTGGGGGACGAGCCACCGATCCTGCCCGACATGAGCAACCGCGTCACCGCCCTGACACAGGTGGGTCACGGCACGCTGCCGCGGGAGGAAGGTCCTGCCGCAGCTCCCGCTTGCGGCCAAGCGGCCCCACGGGATGGCGGTTGGGGGCTCGTCCCCTTCCCCTCTGCTGAATGCAGAAGTGCCAACCACCAGCCAACCGCCCCGCCATGTGCAGGCCACGTCCTCCTCCCAGCGGCGCAGGCAGAGAGGGACGGGGGGGGCTGCTCTGGCTCTGAACCTCCCCCAGCTTGAGCACCCAGTTTCCATCCCGCACAAAGGAAGTGCAGCAAGGCTTTTCCGTCCCTTGGCATGAGCCCGCAGGGATGGCTGCGCCCTGGGCTGGGATCCAGACCCTGCCCTTGGCCCCCAGCGCCTCGGCAGGGCTCTCAGTTGTGCCCCAGTGCTCACAGCAGGCTCCCTCCACCAGCCAGTCTCCAGCATTGCCCCTTTGAGCAGAACTGCTCTTGGGTCGGGGCCAGCAGAGACCCAGCAGCACAGGGCGCTGCTGTCCTGCTCTTGGGTGCCCCAGCACCATCCTCAGCTCCCTTGGCCGTGAGCACCGGGCCCGAGCTGTGCTACAGTGGAGTGTGAGCAATGGAGTGTGCTTGTCTCCCTAGATGGAGTCGGCCTGCGTCACCATCCATGAGGCTCTGAACACGGTGATCGACTCCCAGACTCACTACCGCCTGCGGGAAGCGCAGGACCGGAGCAGAGCCGAAGACCTCAACGGCCGGGTCTCGTACTGGTCGGTTGGGGAAACCCTCATCCTCTTTGTGGTCAGCATTGGGCAAGTGATGCTGCTCAAAAGCTTCTTCACCGAGAAGAGACCTGGCAGCGGCGGGGCCAGCACCTAGAGCCGCAGCCGTTCTGTGCCCGAACTGCGGTGGGGAGCGGGCAGGCAGCGTTCTCCTGGGTCACGCTTTACCTCTGTTTTTCATAAGGTGCTGCCGTGGGGAGGTGGCGGGGGGGAGCAGGGGATGATGTGATGCTGCTGAGCCAGGTGGAAAATGGTCACCCAAGCACAGGCATCCCCCAACCAATCCCCCCAGCGTCACCTCCCACTTTGCCATCACCTGCCCTGCAGCCCCGTCCCCTCGCCCGGCCGGTCTGTCCCCACTCGCCAGCTCCACCGGGGAAGCGGGTGGGCGTGCTGTGGTTTGGCATCAACACTCTGGCCCCTCGTCCGATGCCTGGTGCACCTTCAGGGCCCAATGTGACTGCAAGGTGCAGCCCGGCATCCAGCAAGGCCACGTGCTGCCCACGCACACCCACCGGGGCAGGGAGCTCTGCCCAGGCTGGCGAGGGGACGGGGCAGCACTGACCCACCCAGCACCCACCTCCCGAGTGCTACTGCCCCAAGCCAAGTGCTGTTAGCCCAGAGGAGAGCTGCCCTGCGGGCTCTGTGCCTGCAGGCAGAGGAGGGGTGAGCACAGCTCCCCTTTTTTCCCTGGGGTGCTCCCACAGGCAGGGCCAAAGCCGACAGCAGCATCCCAGGAGCCGCTGGCTCAAAAACGGAGGCGAGGTTTCAGCAGGAGCTTTTTGCTTGGTGTCTTCTATTGCTTTGCAAGCCCCTGTCCTCACAGCGAAGCATTTCCCAGGCCCCTCTCTGCCACAGGAGCAAGTGGCATGCCCCGTACAAGATGGTATTTTCATACTTGCACGAGTCCACCCCTGGGGCTTGGCCCCCCGCGCATCCCGCCGTGCCCAGCAGACAGCGGGAGCGGGCACAGCTCTGCCCCACCTGTGCCGAGGAAGCCCCATCCCTGCCCCAGCAGCAGCGTGACCCCCCCGCGCCCCTGGAACTGCGGCCCCGTTCCCTGGAGCCCCACAAAACAGAGACCCCCGCGAGAGCCCTTGGGACACCACCCTGTGCGAGAGCCCTGGGGAGACCAGCGAGCCGGCCACTGCCGCCAGCCCTCGAGCAGGCGCAGGATCACTCCTCTGGAGCTGGAGCAGCACCACTGGCATTTTACTTTTTGCCACTTCGTAATAAACCCCTGCGACCGTGGTTCACGCTGCCGTTATTGGGCACCGCTCCCAGGATGGACAGCCAGGTACAGCCATGGCCGCTGCCGAGCTGGCGGTCCCTGCCTGCAACAGGCCCTGCCTGTTCCTGCCTTGTTGGGCACTCTTCCCCCCCCAGTGCTCCAGAGACAGGCTTGGCACATGACAAGTGATGCCTGTCTCCCCCCTGGCCCTCGGCAGACCCCTGTCCAAGAGGAAACGTTTTGGTGCAGCCAGTTACCGCAGCCCTCCCCTGCTGCCTGCCTGCCTGCCTGCCTGCAGCCCTGCCACGCACCAGCTGAGCGTGCTCCCGGCGCAGGACCAGATGCTAGAGCCAGGGAGACCCCCTTAGTAGGAGCAGCTCTCCCAGCCGTCCCCCCGTTGACGTGGCCAGCTCATGCATGAGACCACGCTGTCAGTGGGGGCTTCCCCAGGGCTACGGGCAAATCCCTAGGTCTGGGTCCCCCCCTGGCAGCGGGAACCAAAGGGGGCGAGGGAGCCCAGCGACCCACCGCAGCAAAGCAGGGAGCCCCGGACAGACGCTGTCTGGAGTCGGCCTCTTGCTCCAGTCCTGGCTCTGGCAAACCCCAGCTCTGCCGGTCACCCTTCCCCGAGGCCGGGGGGATGCCATGAGCTATCCCTCAGCCCCAGCATTGCTCCTGGTGCCATGGGCAGGGCTCAGACTGGCTGCTCTGGGGTGCAGGGGGGGAGCGAGGGGCCCAGGCACCCACAGCCCCTGCTAGAGCCCTGGGGCTGCAGCCCCCTTCCCACCTCCCCAGCCTCTCCCGGCCCGCCGGCTGCACCAGCTCCCACAGCAGCGCTGGCCTTGGGGCAGTTGCTGCGCAGCCGGGAGCAGCCGGGCCCCCGTGCCTCGCAACGACCTTCGGCAGGAGCCAAGAGCTCCCGTTTCGAGCGGAGCCGCTGGCGGGTGCAAGGCTGCTGCAGGCAGCGTGGCACCCTGGGACTGCTGCCAGCTCGGCAGCTTGGATCTGCACCTCCCTGGGGACTGTGGGAGCACCCCACGGCAGGGACACGAGCAGCCAGGACCGGCTCCAGACCAGCCACCCCTGGGGCCAGTGGGTTGGGGCTCCCACCCAGCCCGTCCCCAGCAGCGCTGGCTCTGGGGACCCCAGCCCCAGTCCAGCTCATGGCTGGGGACACAGGCAGCACCGGAGGTGTCCACGGGACACTTTATTGCTGTGCTGGGCTCTGCTTCAGCAGTTGTGCAGGGCTTGGCAGGCGCAGGGAGGGGAGAGGGGACCGGGGAGTACCCACACCAGTCCCGCCGCCTGCAGAGGTGCTTTGGGGCACGGGAAAAGAGCGGCAGTGACCCCATCCCCACCAGACCCATCCTGCCCTCGCTGTCCTGCTCCCGGTCCCCTCCTGCCCACAGCCTCGGTGCCCGCTGAGCACCCCTGAGCGTCCCCGTGGGCGTAGGGCCGTGCCCGTCTCACAGGGAGCTGCTCTGGCAGGAGCTGGCCCCAGCAGGCAGCCCCAGCCCAGTGGGCACCCGCTGCCCCCGCACCCCGGGACACCCCGCTTGGGCGGCAGGGAGGAGGCCGAGCAGCGGAAGGAGCCGGTGGCTGGGGAGGGCGGCTGGGGCTCGGGGCCGTGCCCACAAGGGCAGCCCCAGCCCCTCTGAAAGGGGATGGTGAAGAGCCCGTAGGTGATGGGGTCCAGGCACGCATTGAAGAGGCCAAAGATGAAGAGGATGTGGGTGAGGGCCGGTGAGACCTTCTTCTCCATGGCCCGTGGGCAGAACCAGTACCACAGCCCCAGCAGGTAGTAAGGGGTCCAGCAGAGGATGAAGGAGGAGACGATGACCAGGCTCATCTTCAGCATGCGCAGCCGTGCCCGCGGGATGTTGTTCCTGGAGCACCGCAGCGACATGTCCCGGGAGGAGACTGGGGGGCATGACCCGTGAGCAAGGGACGCTTAGCTGCCTGGACGGGACAGGGACCCCACACGCCAAGGGAGGGCCAGGGGGTCTGCGCACAGCCCTGGCCAGGGCTCCCCCCTGCTTCCCCTGCCCAGGGTCTCTGCAAAGCCCCCCAGGCATGGGGACATGGCAGCCCGGTGCCCGTGCACTCACAGAGGCTGGAGCCCATGCGCCGGGAGATCTCCAGGAGGATGCGTGCGTAGCAGCAGACCATGATGAGCAGCGGCAGCAGGAAGAGGCAGGCGAAGCCGAGCATGTTGTAGAGGGTCTCATGCCAGGGCTGGGGGAAGCTGCCCCGCGTGGTGCACTGGGTGAAGTTGTGCGGGGGGCGAAGGGTGACCGTGCGGAAGAGGAACAGCTGGAGGCAGAGCAGAGGTGGGACAGTGGCCACCCTCCCCAGGGCCGCGGGGCGACGGGGGCTCCGTGCCTCCCGAAGGCAGGGCATCAGGGTCCCCAGCCAGGGACCACTGGAGCCACAGGGTCAGACCCTGCCCGTGGGAGCAGGACCCGCAGTCGCCCCTGCGCCAGCTCCACTCCCCATTCCCGGGGGGCGGGGCACACAGTGGGGAGGGGGGCAGAGCTGGGTGGAGGGGGCACGCTGCCACAGCCCCTCCTTTGCTGCCCGGCTCGGCTGCCTCTCCTCCAAGCTTTCTCCATCCCCATCCCACGGCAGCACCAGCCCTGGGAGCAACTCCAGCCGGCATAGCCGGGCACGCTGGGAGCTGGCCCAGGGGCCGAGCAGGCGTCTGCCGTGGGGCATGGGGCCAGAGAGGAGCCCTGGGGACGGGTACCTGCGGCACTGAGAGCCCCGCGCTGAGGAGCCAGGCGACGTAGAGCATGATGCGGTTCCTCCTCCGGGCGTGGGTGATGGCCAGCGGGCGCAGGATGGCGGCCTGCCGGTCCAGGCTGATGACGACGGTGACGAAGGCGGAGGCGTACATGGCCAGCAGCCGGAGGTACATGAGGAGGCGGCAGGCCAGGTCGCCCGCCCGCCACTGCAGCGTGATGTTCCAGACGGCGTCCAGCGGCATCACCGCCACCGTCACCAGCAGGTCGGCGGCGCCAGATGCAGCAGCAGCAGGCGGATGTGGGAGTGCCGGCCGCCCCGCCGGCCCCCCGCCGCCCGCAGCACCGCCAGGTTGCAGCCGGCGGAGAGGGCGAAGAGGGCGAAGGTGACGGCCACGCGGGCCTGGGCGGCGGGGGAGAAGGTGGGCAGCCGCAGGGGCTCCTCGCCGCCCTCAGCCTGGGGGCTCCAGGCACAGCCCCGCTCGGGGGGGGCAGGCTGCCGGGGGGCTCCGCGCTGGCATTCCCCACTGCAGGGTCCGGGTCCGGACAGTCCCTTCCTGCCGCGACAGGCAGACAGGCAGCGGCAGCCTGCCTGGAGGGGGCCCTGGGGTGGGGTCTCCAGGGGGGGACAGGTCACGTTCGGCATAGGAGGTCCCGTCCCCTGGAGCCCTGCTCCCTGCGCAGGGCCACAGTGCCTGCACCACAACCCCTACCCCAGCTCACTGCGTTCGCATCTTCAGCTGCTCTCTGCATTCCTGCTGCTCCTCCAGAGCCCCCAGCAGCCCCCAGAGCCCCCCCACACCCCACAGAGCTAGGGGGGTCCTTGGCACCAAGCAGGACAGAGAGAGACAGTCTCAGCTGACCCCAACCCACCGCCTACCCCAGGCCATTCCTGCTGCCCATCCATCCCCCACCCCGGAGCACATCCCTCATGGTCCTGCATGGGGACGGAGACCCTCCGAGCCTAATGCCAAAGCCCCCAGGGGACAAGGCGCCCCGCTCCCCCACCCACCTCACCTCCAGCCAGGGTGTCCTGCCCAGCACCACCCAGCTGGGCCATGTTGGGGCCGCTGCTCACGCGCTGCTGGGTCTCCGTGCCGAGGGCTCCTGCATCCGTGCCGTGCCTGGTGGCAGCGAGCTGGCGGGGACCAGGGAAAGAGGGGGAGCGGGGCAGGTACCGCTGTCGTGCTGGTGCCTGCAGCCACCTCCGCGCCTGCTGCTGGGCCACACTCAGCAGGCGGCCGGTGGGATGCCCTTGGTAGCTCAGGTTGCTCCTTGACGTAGCCAGCCCGCTTGGAACGGCTTGGTCCTTCACCCCGCGCCACCCACACACACACACAGACACGTAAGCGTGCACAGTGCTCACACACGCACACACACAGAGACCCAAATGAACAGTCCTGTTGATGCACACACAGATGCACACATGCATGTCCCCGTGCACACACAGCTCTGCCCTGAGATCTGAGTCTCTCTACCCTCCACCCGCAGGCAGGCAGCTCTGTCCCCCTCTGCCCACTCCCACTGCACCGGCTCATCCCCAAATCCCATCCTAACAGCATGGGGCTGGCGTGACCCCTGCTCGGCACCTTGTGTGGCTGCCTGCCCCAGGAAACCCTCCTGGGTTAGCCCCCACCCAGGGCAGGGCAGTAGATGCCCAAGGCAGCGGGGCCAGGGAGCTGGGGAAGGAGCTGAGCAGAGGGAGACACCCCGCAGCCATGGGAGGGAGCCCCCCAGCCTGAGCATGCCCCAGCCCGGGGGGAAGGACCTGCCTCAGCCCCCAGCCCGGGTGGGTGCTGCAGCCTGCCCTCCCCAGGGCTGGGACTGCTGCTGCCAGGGCCGGGCATCAGGGTGCAGAAAGGCTCCTCGCTTTGGGGTGCATCATTTGGGGGGGCCCAGAGACCCACAGGTCCCTTCTCCCAGCCCTGCCTCTGCCAGCTGCTCCCCCAGACCGTGGCTGTCCCCACGGCCGGAGCATGTCCCCATGGCCAGAATGTGTCCCCAAGTCCCTCGAGCCCTGGCCGGGGGGAGCTGCAACCTGGGCGAGGGCAGGGGGGCTGCTTTGCATCTCAAAGGCTTCGCCCCCCTGGCAGAGGGAATTAACATTATTAGCAAGTCATTTCACAGATAAGTGGGGCTCATTAGCCCTGCAGACCCCCTGCCCCAAAGCCCCCGGAGTGGGCGGAGAAGGGCCCCCGGCGCATTAGCACCCGGCTGTCAGACCCCACCACGGTCCCTGTAATGGACTCTCCAGACCCCGGCTGGCTGTGGGCCCCCACACCCACAGGGAGCCGCCGATGGGGCTGGGGGGCAGAGGGGCCCCATCTGCAGCCCCCCGCACTCCCCTCCGTCTGCGGGGTCTCCAGCCCGACCGGGTCAGCCCCGGACCCACACCCGAGCCCTTCCGCTGTTGCTGGACCCCAAATACCCACATGTAACCCTGCGCTGTGGGGCTCTCACAGGCACCAGCACGGGGGGCAGGCGATGCTCAGCTTGCACCGAGCCCCAGGGCCAGATCCGGAGGGTGCTGGTGACCCCCACCCCTCCCCGGCCGGGGGACAGACCCCGGGGCAGGAGGTGTCTCTCCCGATACCTCCCTGCAATTGCTTTCCCAGATGCTGTCCAGCCGCCCCGCAGCTGCGTGCCGCGGTCCCCAGCCCCTGCAGCCCAGCAAGGCGGCACTGGATCCGTGCCGGAGCCCCTGCCCACGCCTGGCGGGATGCCCGTGGCCTGCCCTGCTGCAGAGCGGGAGTTTCACCAGCTCAGCCATCCTCTCCCAGCCCCAAACCCACTCCCGGAGCCAACACGGTGGCCCGGACATGCTGCACCCCGTCCCATGCCCAGCTCCTGCTGTGGGAACAGCCACACGGTGACATACGGAGGGGCACAAGGATTTATTTATGTACAGTCGCAGCCGCCCCAGCCCATCCAGCACAGCTCCAGGCTCACACAAGAGGCAGCTCATCCCCACCACCTCCCAGCTGTCCAAGGGGGGACATGCGTCCCCTGAGCTGCAGGTGTCCAGACGGTGCGTTGTGGGGCCGCGTGGCACCGGGTGCTCCGGCACCAGGGAGCCAGGGCTCATCCGGGTCAGTCCTGGGGCTGTGGCGGGAGCAGAGCCTCCAAGAGAGAGAGCAGGTCGCGGAGAGGTCCTGGGGGGAGCAGAAGAGGATGGGTGAGACAGTGACCAGCCAGGGCAGGGGTCCAGGGCAGGGCCGGGGTCTTGGGGGGTGCAGGAACGGGGACTGACAGAGCCCACCCGCCAGGAGGGCTCCCAGTCAGGGACAAGCAGGATCACAGCCTCACGTCTGTCCCAGCTGATGGGACCCCAACAAACACGAGAGAGGGTGGCACTGAGGAGGATCCACATCACCCGCTGCAGGGAAGATGGGGGACACCTCTCTGTTCCCAACCCCAGACAAGGCTGTTGTTACCCCAAAACCAGTCCCTGCATTGCCCCAAGCCAAGGGGGCTCTGAGTGCACCGGGGGGGTTGAGCCCAGCCCCATGCCAGCCCCATGCTGGGGGCCACCTGCGCTCACCCCGATCCCTGCCAGCACACGTACCTGGGTGACTGTCCCTGCATCCACGAACTCCGGCAGCATCAGCCCCGCATCCAGGAGGGGGTCGCTGGGGAGGTCCGGGGGGGCCCCTGCCCCTGCACAGTGAGGAGGGGACAGCCAGGAGGACACGTTGGAGGCAACAGCCCCGTGCATCTCCTGGGGGGTCCCCATTGCAGGGACACAGGGGGGTGACCCCCAGGCCCCCATCCCCATGTCGGGAACCCCAAGCACCGCTGGGGGGGTCCCCGCAGCAGGGCCATAGGGGGGCGACCCCCAGGCTCCCGTCCCCATGCCGGGAGCCCCGTGCAGCTCCGGGGGGGTCCCCACCATGGGAGGTGACCCCCAGCCCACAGTGCCAGGTGGCGAAGCATCCTGCGGGGCCGGGGTCGGTGGGTGCAGGCGGGGGTCTGGGGGCTGGCAGCACCCCAGGCCCTGGGGGCAGAGGGGGCAGTGCCGGGGGGCCGCCCCCCGCCGCCGGGCCAGCGCCTCCTCGCTGAGCCCCAGCAGGGCTGAGAGGTGGGCGATGTAGCGGATGGCGAGGCGCAGGGTCTCGATCTTGGTGAGGCTCTGCCCCGCGGGCGCCAGCGCGGGCGGCAGGTAGTGCCGCAGCCGCAGCAGCGCCTGCGCCAGCCGCCGCATCCGCAGCTTCTCCCGCTCGCTGGCGCTCTGCCGCGGGCCCCCCGGCCCTGGGCCCCGGACCCCCTTCCTGCCCCCGGGACCACCCCGCAGGCGGGGGGCAGCGGGGCCGCGGCAGGGTCCCTGGGCGGCAGCGGGGGACGAGAGGCCGCAGGAGTCGGGCGAGGGTGCGGGTGAGCTGCTGCTGTAGCCCTCGGGGTCCGGGGGTCTGCAGCAGCCCCAGTCCTGCAGCAGGGCGGTGGCGGGGAGCGGGAGGCCAGGGGCTGCCGAGCGGGCCATGGCTGTGGTTCCGTGTGCCGGCGTCCCTCGGCTGCCCTGGCTTTATGCGGGGCCAGAGGTGTGAAGTGTCACCTTCGTGGCCGGCATCAGCAGCACTTCAAAGGCCGGGGGGGGCCGAGGGCAGCCGGCTTTGAACACGCGGGTGACGAATTTTACCCCAGCGGTGTGAGGCTGCTCTGTGCTGCTCGCCCCCCCGGCAGCCCTCACCCCCCCCGCACCGTCCTGAGGATGGGGCTTGGGCCCCACACGGGGGCTGTAGTGGGGACCGTAACAGGTCTGCAGTGGGGTCCGCAAGGAGGTTGGCAGTGGGGTTCGTAGCAGGGCCTTCATCGGGGTCTGCAGTGGGGTCTGCAGTGGGGGTCTGCAGTGGGGGTCTGCAGTGGGGGTCTGCAGTGGGCATCTGCAGTGGGGTCTGCAGTGGGGGTCTGCAGTGGGGGTCTGCAGTGGGGTGCGAGCTGCAGCAGTGCCATCTCTGTGGGTGTCCATGTCCCCCACCACGCAGCCTGGCCCCAGCCTGGCATCCCCGGTGCCCAGTGTGGCTCTGCGGGACACCGACCCCCGCGCCCGGTACCGGGGGGGGGGGGGGGGGACGACGGACGACGACACACGGCCCTCCCTCCCGCGTCAGGTCCCCCGCAGCCCCCGCTAATGGCGTTTCACACGCTGCCCCTAATGAGCCCAGCCGCCTGCTGAGCCCCGGCGCGGAGCCGCGGCCGCAGCCCAGTGCCGGCGGGTGCCGCGGAGGGGAGGCCCGGGCGCGGTGACCCCCCGGAGGAGTGGGGGGGGGGGGGGGAAGGGGGGGGCTCCCCGGGCGGGGCGGGGCGGGGCTGGGAGGGGCCCCCCCGCCGCGTTCCCAGGCCCCGCAGGTGTCGGTGCCGGCGGGTGCGAAGGTTTCCAGGGAAACCCGGCCCCGCCGCGGGAAGGAAAAGCCATCAGGGAGCGGGCGGGGGGGCCGGGGCACCGGCACCGGCACCGGCACGGCCCCCCCGGCAGCACGGCCCCGCGGTGCCTCGGGCTACGTGACCGCCACACGGCAATGTGCACAGCCCCGGGGGTACGGCGGTGGGCACAGGACCCCCCCCATACCGGGTGTGCACAGGCTCCCCCAATATCAGGTATCAGGCACAGAGCGGGGCAGGGGGCACAGGGCCAGATGTGGGGCACGGAGCTGGGCACAGGGCCAGCTGTGGGGCACAGAGCCGGGCACAGGGCCAGATGTGGGGCACAGAGCCAGGCACAGGGCCAGATGTGGGGCACGGAGTCGGGCACAGGGCCAGCTGTGGGGCACAGAGCTGGGCACAGGGCCAGTTGTGGGGCATGGAGCCGGGCACATGGCCAGCTATGGGGCACGGATCTGGGCACAGGGCCCAGTGCCAGCAGTGGGGTGCAGGGCCGGCACCTCGCCAGGGAAGTGCTGGTGACACGGCAGGTGAGCCAGCATCTCCTTGCTCACGGGCTCGTGTTTCCCAGGGGTCACATGAAGCTTGTTCAGTTTTCTGTGGCAATGCCGTGACACAGAGGTGACGAGATAAATCCTGCTTATCACTCACCACCGTCTGAGTGCTCCTGCCGTCCTCGCCGTGCTCGCCAGAGGCGGGCATGCTGCTCAGCCCCGTGGCAGCCCCGGGTGCCCCAGCCCTGCGGGGAGCCTGGGCAGGGGCATCACCAGCATTTCAAAGCCCTGTTGTGCGGATGTCGCAGGGCCCTGGGCGTCCAGCGGTGCAGGGGCTGCAGGGAAGGGGCGCTGACCTGCCGCCATCCCTTCCTGCCGCCAAGCATGCCATGGCACCCAGCCCCGGTGCTGCTCAGAGCCACGTGCACCCCGAGGTGTCACCCCTGCAGCCCAGCCTGCAGCCGAGCCCTGCTCCTGGCACCCACACCACCTGCCAGGCGCCATGAGGATATTGGCATCTGAACTGGCCATCACCTCCCCACCGACACTGCAGACATGGCACAAAACCACCAGAGTTAATTGCTATTAATCCCCTCTGCCCTCTCGCTGGAGGAAGTGCTGAGCTGCTGCCCCGTCCAAGGTCTGAGGGCACCGGGGCCGACCCAGACCCGCAGCACATCTCTGGGTGCACAGACGTCTGATGCTGTCCCAAAGCCTGTCTCCAGGGCTGGGGGCTGCAGCGGGGGTCCAGCGGCAGCCTGGCCCTGGGAGCGTGGCAGGGTGCTCTGCAGGGTGCTCTGCACCCGACAGCACAGCCTGGGGCACGGCCCCTTCCCTGCATGCCCCTCGGCACTGCCCTGGCCCCGCTCCCCCCCATTCCCAGGCCCCCTCCTGGGTCTCATTAGCTGATGAGCTCCCGGGTAATGAGTTCTGCGGCCCCGCTGGGCAGCCGCTTCCCACCTCCCTCCGTGTTTAGACAAGTGCTGGAGCGTGGCCGGGCCGTGACAGCGCTGGCCATGGGGTCAGAGCCCCCCTGAGGGAGAGCCTGCAGCCCCTCACCCCTCAGGGGAGATGGGGTCCCTCCACGTCCCTCCAGCCCATGATGATGGAGTGTGGGCACAGGGCCATGGGGTGGACGTGGTGCGGCACTGGGATGGAGCTTGGCTGCAGAGCCGCAGGGCTCCTGACGGTGCTGCCGGCCAAAGCGGGCCAAAGTCCTCCCCAGGCAGTCGGTGCCCGGCTCGGACCAGTGCCCCCAGGAGCAGCCAGGCCTCCTGCTGAGGGGGGGTCCCACCGGGCCCTGCTGGGGGCCCTCCCCAGGACACCTTACTGTCCACCTTGGACCCGCCATCCCTGCTCCAGCACCTCTAGCGTCTGCATGGCTCCTGGCCCTGGCTGTGCGCTCTTGTACCTCCGGCCGGGCCAGGCCGGCTAGCAGGGATGGTGCCCAGAGGCTGTGCCCGGCCCAGGGGTGAGTGCCACAAAAAGCATCCCAGCAAACAGCCCCTCTGCAGCCGGGAACACTGCCCACCCCAGAGCTGGGCGAGCAGCTGCCTCCCCCCTGCTTCTGCTGCGTCCCCCAGCCCACACGCGCAGGCAGGGTCCCCTGCCCTGGAGCATCCTAAAGAGCTTAGCAGCCCACCACAGTGCTGCCCGCTGCCTCGGGGACCCGGACCCCCAGTCCAGGGTTTGCACCAGGCAGACAAGCAGCACAGGGAGCCTCAGCTCCATGCAGGGGGGCACAGCCCGGTGGGTCCCCACAAACACTCAGGCTGTGCCTCCAGCTTCTCCAGAGCATGCCAGGAGCTCAGAGAGCCGGGGCTGCATCCCACGGGGTCAAGGAGACCGAGGCAGCACGGCTGGGTGCAGGGACGTCTCCCGGGAAGGGAGCACACTGGTCCCACCGCCAGCGCACCAGCCTGGCTGCGCATCCCCACATCCCCCTGCCCCTCAGGGCGGTTGGTTGTTGCTGGGAGCACGCCCAGGACCCCCGGCCCTGGGGCTGGGAGCTGCGCAGAGGGCAGGGGAGGTGTGGGGACACCGTTGGGTGTCAGGGCTGGCGGCTCAGGGTCCCGGCGCTGGAAGGTCAAGTCCCTGCTGCCTGCTGCAGCGCAGCCAACCCGGCAGAGCCGCCATGCGGGACGGTGCGGGCTCTGGCAGGGCTGGTCGGCGCGTTAGCATCTCTCACGGCCGTGTGAATTGGTCCCTGCACACTTCCCAGCGCCGGGCAGCGCCCATTAAGGGTCGGAGGAGTCAGAACTGACACCTCTGCAAATGGCCTGGCATTCCCAGGCTCCCGGCCGGCCCCAGCCCGGCTCTGTAGGTTTTGACACCTCCAGGCGGTCACAAAGGTGTTGCCTCACACCCTGGCCCCGCATAAAGCCGGGGCTGCCTGGGCACCCCCAGACGCGGGCAGCAGAACGGACCCCAGCCATGGCCAGACCCCCAGCCCCACTTCTTCCCCAGGGCCTCCAGCTCCCAGCAGGCCATGCCCTGCTCCAGGACCGGACCAGGGGCCTCACCGATGCTGCCTCCCCAACCGCTTCTGCGAAGCCCCTCGGCATGTCCCCATGTCCCCCGCGGGGCCGGCGGCCAGGGGCCGGGGGGCAGCGGGGCAGCGGGGATGAGCCAGGGCGGTGCGGGGGGCCAGGGGGCCCGCGGCAGAGCGCCAGCGAGCGGGAGAAGCTGCGGATGCGGCGGCTGGCGCAGGCGCTGCTGCGGCTGCGGCACTACCTGCCGCCCGCGCTGGCGCCCGCGGGGCAGAGCCTCACCAAGATCGAGACCCTGCGCCTCGCCATCCGCTACATCGCCCACCTCTCAGCCCTGCTGGGGCTCAGCGAGGAGGCGCTGGCCCGGCGGCGGGGGGCGGCCCCCCGGCACTGCCCCCTCTGCCCCCAGGGCCTGGGGTGCTGCCAGCCCCCAGACCCCCGCCTGCACCCACCGACCCCGGCCCCGCAGGATGCTTCGCCACCTGGCACTGTGGGCTGGGGGTCACCTCCCATGGTGGGGACCCCCCCGGAGCTGCACGGGGCTCCCGGCATGGGGACGGGAGCCTGGGGGTCGCCCCCCTATGGCCCTGCTGCGGGGACTTCCCCAGAGGTGCTTGGGGTTCCTGACATGGGGACGGGGGCCTGGGGGTCGCCCTGCTACATCCCTGTGACAGGGACCCCCCCGGAGCTGCACAGGACCCCTGGCTCCATCTCGGGGTCCTGGTCATCACCGCTGTGCAGCCTTGGAGCAGTGACCCCCCTGGAGCCCCCCCAGAGATGCACCACGGCCATGGGCACCGGGATGGCTTCCTCCTGCTGCTTGGAGCCTGCAGCCCCCTTCCAGCCTCGCGGGGCAGGACTGACGGACACAGGGCCCCCTGGGACCCCCGCGCATGGCTCCCAGCTGCCTGCACACCACCAGGTACCCATGGGCCCCTCCCCAGCCCAGCTCCTGCTCCCGCACCCCCCCAGGGCTGGGGGAGAGCCTGGAGATGGGTGGGAAGGGGGGTGGATGCTCCTCGTGGGGTGCAGGCAGGGCTGCACCCGCAAATCCCCCTGCATGCTGTGGCTGGGGTGTCTGCATGGGCTGGGGGGCACAGCATGATGCGTGCTGAGCCAGAGAGCCAGCCCGGGCGTGGGGTGTGGGGCGTGGGGTGCGGGGTGGGGGGCACAGTGTGCAGGGCAGGGGGCACGGTGCCGTCCCACAGCCGCTCACCTAACACAGTTCTTTCCGCACAGCTCGGCAGCCCACCAGCCCCGGACAGGCTCATCTCCCCAGCCCGCCATGCAGCCCCTGTCCTGCCCGGCTGCACCCCAGCACGGCACTGGGGGGGATGGAGCTGATCCCACACCCCCGGCCGCAGAGGCCACGCAGGGGATGGCGGTGTGGCCGTGCCGCAGAGCTGCGCGGGATGGACGCCGGGGAAGGGCTCCTCATTAAAGCTGCCGTGCACCGCTGCAACCCAACTCGTTACTGCGGGACCTTGCTCGCTGCGCCCCACCACGGGCAGGGTTGGGGGTCCGGGGCACCCCACAGGCTGGCACCCCCCCACACACACAGCCAAACACTGCCTTGGTGTCCCCTCCCAGCCCACCCCGCAGCCCAGAGATGTCCCAGAGCTAGGGTGACAGAGGGACCCGCCACTCGGGGGGCTTCCCCAGCCCCACTGACCCCTGGAAGGGCAGCTACCACCCACCCGTCAGGTCCCGTCCCTTCCCTGTGCCCAAAGCCCCCACGAGGGTTTGGGACTGGGGCTGCAAGAAACGCCCTTGTGCTGCTGGGACCATCCAGCTCTGTCCCTTCAGGGATCTGGGTATCCCACAGGGGACAGTCCCCGGGGGGCCGACTGCCGGCACCCCCTCCTGCCCGGCATGGCCACCCGGCTGCCTCGGGGAAGCCACGGCTGCCTCCTGCCCTGACCCCACAGCGTCTGCCCCGGAGGGGGAACCACGCAGAGGCATCCCGGCCCCGGCAGGAGTGGGCACACCAGCCCCCCGTGCAGGGCGCAGGGCTGGGGGCCCAGCAGGAGAGCTCGCATGCAGCCGTCAGACGGAGGGGCCGGGGGGGCCTGGCGTCGGCAAAGCCCCCAGAGCCACTTAGCACCAGGCTCCTAACGGCCCGGGGGGTTCTGCATCCCCGGCCCCCGCCCCGTGCCCACCGCGGGGTCCCAGGCGCTTCCTGCCCAGGCCGGCCCCGCAGAGCCGGCATCCCCCCAGCATCCAGGGCTGCCGGTGAAAGCTGACGTGCAAGCCTTTATTTACACCCGCCAGGCTTTGCACAAGCCTGCAGACCCCAGCGCTGCCCCAGGCAGCCGAGGGCAGCAGGGCCCCCCCACCAACCCACAGCCCCCCGTCCCCCTCCGCTGCCCATCATACAGGCGCCAGGCCCTGCCCGCGGGCAGCGGCCCCTGCCCCTCACAAGCAGCAAAGGCCCGGCTGGGCTGGCCTGGGGGGGGGGGGGGGGCACGGGGGCTGCCAGGAGGGAGCGTTTGGGGCTGGGGGCCGGAGAGGATGGAGTGAGCGGAGCAGAGGAGTGGATGAGGGTCCAGCCCAGCCACGGCACGGTGGGCTCTGGGAGCTTTGGGCTCGGCCCCCGCAGCCCATCCCGTGCCAGCCGGCCCCGCAGCCAGGCCAGGAGCAGGGTGCGTGGCGGCCGGAGCCGCGCGGTTAGCTGGAGGCGATCTCGCCCTGGAACCAGGCCAGCACCGACTTCTCGTTCTCGTTCACCCATCTGATGTTGGCACGGGTCCTCTCCAGCGCCTGCTCCAGCGCCCGCGTCCCTGAGCCGAAGCCGATGTCCTGGTTCTCTGCCTTGAACTGCTCCAGCTGCCAGGGAGAAGAGGAGCTGGAGCAGGTGTGGGGCACCCCAACAACCCCCAGCAGCACCCCAGCAGCCTGGGACAGGGATGGAAGCTGCCCAGACCCCTGGGCACATGAGGGGCAGGGGCAGGGGCAGGGGCAGGGGCAGGAGCCCCCCCTCCCAAGGGCTGCTAGCAAAGGGCAGGTTGCAAGGCGCCAGCAGTGCAGAGCTGTGCCCCGGCTCCTGCCAGGGCTGGGGGTCGCTGGTGCCTGGTCCCACGGACCCTGCCAGGGTCCAGCCTCACCTGCCGCAGCTCAAACTCTGTGGAAAACCGCTGGGTCACCGATAAAATCAGCCGGGAGAAGGAGAAGGAGCCGCCCCCATACCTGGGAGAGCAGAGGGATGGCTGAGCCGGGAGCCCCAGGCAGAGCAGCACCAGGGGCCAACTCTGCCCCGACCATGCAGGGCCAGGGGAAGGCACGGTGCCACCCCCCCCCGAGGGGCACAGGCAGACGGGGGATGCTGCCTGACCCAGCCAGCCCCCCGCAGCCCCCCACACGGTGCTCACTGGCCAAAGATTGTCCTCCAGTTGCTGCGGATGAAGTCCCAGGCCAGGGGCTGCCCCACCACGTTGCTGGCGATGCTGTTGATGGTGGAGGTGGCATCCTGCTTCCGGATCTTGCTGGGGTCGAGGGTGTACTGCAGGTACCTGGGGGGGGGGGAACGCCGCTGGGTGAGGGGCCGGCAGGGGCAGAGCCGCGGCACCCACCCGAGACCCCGCACCCACCGGTTGAGGATCCAGGGATGGGGGCTGCAGGAGAGGGCTGTGCGGAGCTTGTCAGCCTCGGACACGACAGTGGCCTCTTTGAACCTCTCCCAGATGAAGTCCCAGGCCTCCACCCCGCCTGTGGCCACCGCGCTGCAGTAGATGGAGGAGCGCAGGTTCGGGGGGATCCTGCAGGAGGGAAGAGCTGTCTCAGCCGGGAGCCCCTCATCGTGCCCAGCCCAGCTGCCTGCCGCGGCACCGGGGCACCCTGGGGACTCACGGGTTCTTGGTGACATCTTGCTGCCACTTGCGGAAGTAGTTGGTGGCCAGGTCCTGGCACTCGGTGATGCCGTAGGAGCAGGCTGTGCTGATGGCATTGATCTCGTTGTACCTGGGGAGAGAGGGGCCGCACGGGGCTGGGGACCAGCACACGGCAGCCGGGCACCAACTGGCCGGTGCCGGGCCGCAAGCGGGGCCATGCCCTCTCCCCAGCACACACTGGGGTGACCATCCCAGTGCGGTCAGGGAGGTCCCAGGGGTCCAGCCCGGCCCCGGGGCCGCGGCACTCACTGGTCCATCAGGCCACTGGGGAGGGTGACCCAGCCATTGGTGATGTTCTTGTAGTGGTTGAAGAGGGGCATCACCTGTTTCTGTATGTATTTCTGGGGGGCAGGAGGACAGTCAGTGCCCAGCGGCACCGGCAGCTGGGTGCAGACCCAGCCCCTCTCCCCCGTCCCCCCGGCACGGGGCTCTGCCAAGCGGCAAGACCCGCTGCGGGGCCAGGGCCGGGCAGGTGGCACTGCTCACCGTCATCACCCCGAACACCTCACTGCGGTCAAACATCAGCTGGAAGTAATGGAGGTTGTTGAGCGCCGCCTCCCAGGGCACGTACTGTGTCTCCTGGCTCAGGAACCGCGTGGTCCTCAGGGCCAAGGTCACATTGACGTAATTGGCCCTGTGAGGGGTGAAGGCAGCGTCAGCTCCCCGGCCCCGTGGCTGCTGCCCACTCCCAGGGTGCCCACCCTGCCGGTCCCCCTCGCCCCGGCGGGCAGCTGGCACGGCTCACCTGGCCAGGTTAAAGGCGTCATCGATGATCTGGGCACGGTTGATCACGGGGATGGCCTGGGAGAGGGCAGAGTCAGCGTCTCAGGGCAGCCCTGAGTGGGGTGTGTGGGGTGTGTGGAATGCGTGGAGTGGGGGCCCACCCACAGCCCACGCCCCGGCCCTGGCCGGCCCCGCATACCTGGTGGTTGGTGGAGAGCTGGTTAAGGAGCTGGTCCCAGTTCTCCTGGTTGTAGTTGACACGGAAGTACCCGCTGACGTTCAGGTTCAGCAGGAGCCAGCTGCGGCTGCTCACGTTGAACTGGTTGTTGGTTTCTGGGAGGGGGAGAGGAGGGTCTGCTGCAGCTGCCCCCCCGGCCAAGCTCAGCCCCCCCCCCCACAGGGGACCCCAACCTCCACCGGGGCAGGGGAGGTGGCAGCGAGACCCCCGCTCCCAGCCCGGGCAGGACACACCGTACCTGAGACGTTGGTCAGCCAGTACCTGTTCCCAGTGGTGTCGCGCGTCATCCAGGTGATGGGGACGATCCAGGTGTAGCTGTGCCAAGGACAGGCAGGCAGTGAGACCATTCCTTACCCCCCTGGCCCCCCCCACCGCCGACGGCCTCCCGCCCCACTCACTTGAAGTCAGAGGGTCTCTCCACCACGGAGTTGGGGTCCAGCAGGAAGTGCTTCTGCTCGACGGTGCCGGTGACGGTGTTGACGGTCACCACGGGGAAGCCCATCTGCAGCGTCCAGCGGTCCATGATGTTGCTGATGGAGTTGGGCAGCGAGACATTGTTCTTCCTGACAGCCTGCGGGGAGGGCAGCGCCGTGGGTCACTGGTGCCGGGGGTGCGGGTGGGGCGCAGGGCTCAGCCAGCACTGCAGCCCTCGCCCAGCACGCAGCGGCTGCGTGGCCGGGACCGTGTCCCGCCGAGCAGCCCCCCAGAGCTGGGGCAGCAGTGGGGAAAGGGCTGGGTCGGGGGGAGCAGCCAGGAGGAGCCAGCCCCCTCCTACCTGTTGCAAATGAGACCAGAGGTTCCTGTAGATGGTATTTCCGTAGGCGAAGGTGTGGAGGTAGGACTGTGGGAGAGCACCAGGAGAGACGGGTGAGCAGGTGCAGGACACCCGCAGAGCACCCGGGGAAGCCCCTGCCATGGGACGCCCACCCCGCACTGGGACTCGGTGCCCCCCGGCACCAGCAGAGCCTCACCTGCACCCCCTCCTTGAACACGTCCTCGGTGAGGAAGTCGGAGAGCATCCGCAGCACTGACGCTCCCTGCGGAGACAGCAGGTCAGAGACCCTGGGTGCGCAGGGCACTCCGCAGCCCACCCCACCGCCCCGGGGACTCCCCACACCCGGTCCCCATGCACCCGGGGTTCACGTGCCCACCTTGCTGTAGGCGATGCTGTCGAAGACCTCGCTGATCTGGGCCGGGGTGTTGATCTCATCCTCGGGGAAGGAGAGCGGGTGGGAGGTGGTCAGGGCATCCGTCGCCATCACCGCGTACACCTCGTTCAGCACCATCAGGTCTTTCTGCGGGGGTGAGTGCCAGCACCCGCCTCAGCCCTGTGTGCACCCTCCTGGCAGCGGGGGCAGCCCCCGCGGGTGCCGGGGCGGAGGGGGTACCTGCACCCCCTGCCCGCATCCCCTGCCTGCACCCCCTGCCCACTGGCCCCAGCACTCACAATGTTCCAGGAGGGCTCTGCCGAGTCGGCACCCAGGTACTCCACGTAGGAGGCGAAGCCCTCGTTCAGCCACAGGTCATTCCACCATCGCAGCGTCACCAGGTTCCCGAACCACTGCGGGGGGGACACAGCACCCCGTCAGCCAGGCCCAGCTGGCCGGCAGGGTGGGCGAGGGGCACGGCAGGTACCTGGTGGGCCACCTCGTGAGCAACGACAGTCACCACCCGCTCCTTGTTGCCGATGGAGGAGTAGGCATTGTCGAAGAGCAGCGAGTTCTCCCGGTAGGTGAGCAGCCCCCAGTTCTCCATCGCGCCAGCGTTGAAGTCGGGGAGGCCGACCTGGTCTGGGGATGGAGGGGTTCTGTTGGTGTGCCACTGCCGGGGTGCTGGACCGCCTGCCCCCCCAGCATCTGGCAGCTTGACCCAGTGCCCCGGCCGCCCCGTGGCACCCACCGGCCTTGGGCAGCGGGTACGACGTGTTGTAGTGCTTCTCGAAGAAGTTGAGGATGGGGCCGGTCACTTGGAGTGCGTAGTTGCCCTGGCCCTCAGCGATGGCCTTGGGACGGCCCCAGATGCGAATCTGGAGGGGAGAGATGCGGGGCTCAGCTGCTGCCCAGGCTCAGACCCCCAGGGCGGGTGGGGAGTGCCCCCCACCCCCAGCCTACCAGCACGTTCCCCGTGGTGTTATGCACGTAGCTGAACTGGCTGACAATGAAGGCCAGCAGATAGGTGGACATTTTGGGGGTGGTCTGGAACTCGGTGACGTTCCACAACTTCCCGTCGATCTCCTCCTGCCGGGTGCCTGTGGGGAGCAGAGGGAGGGGGGTCACCCCGCAGCCCTGCCGGGCCCCCAGACCACCCCACCAGGGCTCCCCCCGTCCCACTCACCCTTGGCGGGCATGTTGGAAATGGCCTGATGGTCGGAGGGGTGGATCAGTGTCACCGTGAAGGTGGCTTTCATAGCCGGCTCGTCAAAGCAGGGGAAGGCTTTCCGCGCATCAGCCGCCTGCATCTGCGTGGTGGCCACCACCTTCCTGCAAGCAAACCCCATCAGCACCCGGGGGCCTCTGCAGAGGCCGGCACCCCCCGGGTCCCTCTGCTCACCCTGCGCTCTGCCCACTCCCCGGTCCCATCCCCGCTGGGGTGGCATGTGGATGCAGGGGGTCACAGAGGCTCCCCCACACCCATCCCACCATCCCAGTGGGAGAGGAGCCCCAAACCCAGTCTGTGCCCTCCACCATCCCTGGGCCAGCCCTGCACCCCCGCCGCCCCCAGCCCCCTGCCCTCCACCTACTTGACGCCGGTCTCATCCATGTATTCGCTGCGGTAGAAGCCAGCCAGGTCGTCAGCCAACTCCCCCGTGAAGATGCTGATGAGCCGGTAGCGCTGGCCGGGCTGCAGCAGGCCACGCAGCTGCACCACCAGGTACTGGGTGGGGATCTCCAGCCAGGTCTTCAAGATGGGGGGCACGTGGGAGCCGTTCACCGCCTCCAGCGAGGCGTGGAAGGACCCCTGCAGGGTGTACTCCAGCTTGTTGCTGTGGATGAGGATGAGGTTGGTGGCTTCCTTGCAGACGAAGACCACGCTGCTGTTGCCCTTGAAGATGTACGTGTTGTTGTCATTGGGCGTCAGGAAGGGCTGCAGGGTCACCTCGTAGGACTCCGGCATCAGCGTCGTCGGCAGCCTCCACTGGTTCCAGGGGTTGTTGGGGGCGGTGGTGGTGAGGGGGGCGGCGGTGGTGGGGTGGGGGGCGGCGGTGGTGGGGTGGGGGCAGCGGTGGTGGGGTGGGGGGCAGCGGTGGTGGGGCGGGGGGCAGCGGTGGTGGGGTGGGGGGCAGCGGTGGGGCGGGGGGCGGCCGTGGTGGGGCGGGGGGCAGTGGAGCCAGAATCCGTCACCTTGTTCTTCTCCTGGGCGTACACCACCGAGAGCGCGATGATGGTGGCCACGGCCCCCACGGCCAGCACGATGGCCACGACGGCCACGGTCTTGCTGATGAAGAAGCCGGCTGCCATGGCGAGGCTGCAGGAGCGGTGCTTGTGAAGGAGGTGCTGCCCAGCTGGCACGGCTTTTAGCCTCTCGCTCCCACGAGGTTTATTAGTCCAAGTTAATGGGTGAACTATTAAATGACCATGAGGCTCAGGGAGGCGACGGCCCCTGGGATGAGCTTTCCACCCGCCCGCCTCCCGGCCTTGCAGGAGCACTAACACCCAGTGCCGCTGCAGCGGGGGGTAAAACCGGCAGCTTGGGATTGCACCATCAGGGATGGGCACCGTGGGAGCGGGCACGGGCTGCGGGCCAGGACTCCCAGGATCCTTCCCGAGCACCGGCCTGGCCCTGCAAAAGGAGGGACAGAGCGGGTGGTCACAGCCGGTGGCCACATCCCCGCCTTGCTGCAGGGCAAGGCGGGCGGCCCCGGCACCCGAGCCCAGCCTCTGGCTCAGCGTCACCCTGTTTGCCCTCAAGCGACGGGGTCTGAGCTGCTGCCGGGGGGTCCCAGCTGCCCCTCTGTCTGCGTGGGACCTGCTGCTGGGGCTGAGGGCACGGCGGGTGGGGGCCGGCGCCTGCACCCTGGCAGGGGCACACGTCGCCGGGCTGCCCACGCACCAGGGGAAAAGCGGGAGGGCATGGGGTGCAGACCCAGGGGGTCCGGGCGGCACGGGTGGAGCCCAGGACCGTGCTGGGGAGGAGCCCACCCTGCCCGCAGCCCTCTCAAAGTCCAGGGTTGCATCGCCTGGCTCGCACCTGGAGGTCAAACTCCAGGCCTCGTGAACCCAGCCCAAGGAGGCACGTGCCCGCTGCCACCAGCCGCAGGGCACCCAGCAGCCTGCGCGTGCCACGGGGCCGCATTCGGCCCTCCCGCCAGCCATAGCCCAGGCGAGCTGGGGGTCTCAACCGGCACGGCACATGGCTGGGAGATGGCAGGTCCCACGGGCACAGCCTCGCCTGCACCCCACGGCGCAGAGCCCCCCGACCAGGGCCCTGGCTGGAGCCAAGCAAACACACCAGGGCTCAGGGTGCTGGCATGCGGGATGGGGGCACACGCTTCTCCACGAGAGCTCTGCCTTGGCAGGGGAGAGCAGCCCGAGCCCCCCCCAGGCCATGCGAGTCGGCCCCGGGAGCTCTGCCAGAGGCTTCCCTGGGCTGGGGTGGCAGACCGGGCACTGCAGAAAGCCACGGAGCGAAGTCCCCGTGGAGGGCAGGGTGGGGAGGGGAGGCACTGCGTCTCGCCCTGGTAATAGAAACTCCTCTTCCCAAGATCTGATCTCTCCAGCGGGGAGACATGGGCAGGTCCTGCTGGGAGCAGCAGCTCTGGGGCAAGGGGCGAACCTGGCAAGAGGCTGAGAGCTGTCCTCAGGGAACCATGCCCTGTCCCCGACAGCGCCCAGCTGCACCCACTGGCATCACTGTGCTTGGCAGAGCAGCCCTGGGATGCTGTGGTGTCCCCGGCACGGAGCCCGGCCGTCCCCACGGCCTGGCTGTCCCCCGCTGTGCACGGGGCTGTAGCACAGTCTCACTCTGCCCCGGTCCCTGCCCTCACTTTGGCCAAAGGCACAGGGTTTGCAAACGGCGAGCGCCAAATCATGGCTGGGAGAGCTCCCCCGGGATGGGGGCCACAGCCAGCCAGGAGGGTGCTGGGCACCCCGCACACCCTCCGTCCCACACCAACGGGCACGCTGCGCCCCTGCCCAGCACTGCCCTCCCCACACAGACCCCCTTGGGCATGGTGTGCAGGCACTCACCCCGGCTCAGCCCCTCAGGCACTTCTCCCCGTGAACACCAGCAAGCCCCTGCGCCCCTCCCTGAGCCCCCTCCCCAGGCTGCCTGCACCACCCCATGCCACCCTGCACCCCGTCTCCTCCAGCCCCAGCGCACGCGGGCTCCTGTTCCCCCCACTGCAAAGCCTCTTCCATGGAGCCCGTGCAGAGGGCACACCCGCGTATCCCACGTCCCACACGCAGACACCCAGGGCACAGATGCTGGGCATCACCCACATGGACGCACAGCTCCCTTAAGGCTCTGGCCCCACACGCCCCATAACCCGACACGCACACACACCCCCCAGAGCCCTCCATAACCTCATGCATCCCCATGGACCCCCCAACGCCCCCCCCATCACATATGGGCTCCGTAACCCCCACGCACATGAACCCCGCAGCCCCGAACATGCAAGCCCACAGCCCCACCACTCGCCCCACACCCCACAACCCTGTGCCGGCCCCCGCATGCACCCACACAGCCCCTTCCCCCGCTCGGCCCAAGCCAACGACCCCCCAAAGCGGGGACCCCCAGGACCCCTGGCTCGGGGTCTACCCCCCCCCCCCCGCCCCGGGGGTCTGGGCAGCGGCATCGCCCCCCACTCACCTTCCTGCGCTCAGCCGCGGGGAGCGAGGGGCAGCAGGGCGCCCGCCCGCCCCATCCCCATCGAGGCACCCAGGACTGCGCCTTGCCTGCGCCCTGCCTGCGCCCTGCCTGCGCCCGGCTCTCGGGCGTCTCAGCTCCGCTAGCTCAGCCGCCAGCGGGAGGAAAGTTTCCTCCTGAAGCTCTAAGGGAAGTGACCTGAACCTCCGCGCCCCCTTAACCCCTGGGCTGCTGGCCGGCCGGGGGGCTGCCGGGGCACGTCCCGGGGCGGGGGGGGTCAGGGCAGCGGGGGGGACAGCGGGGCGCAGAGCCCAGCCCGGGTACGGGGGGCTCCCGGCCCCACCACGGGCTCCCACACGCCCGGCGCAGGGACAGGGCGAGGGGTTTCTGCTGGGGAAAGGCGCCTCCAGCCCCGGGCAGAGCAGGACCCCCCCGGGCTGCGGGATCCCCCGGAGCTGCGGCCCCCCCACCGCCCCAGCGGGGAGGTTTTAGTCGGGGATGCACGCCGGGCCCCTCAGGCACTTCTCCCCCGTGAACACCAGCCAGCCCCTGCGCCCCTCCCTGAGCCCCCTCCCCGAGCCCCCTCCCCAGGCTGCCTGCACCACCCCATGGCACCCTGCACCCCGTCTCCTCCAGCCCCAGCGCAAACGGGCTCCTGCTCCCCCCACTGCAAAGCCTCTTCCATGGAGCCCTTGCAGAGGGCACACCCGCGTATCCCACATCCCCCTCCCAGCCGCACGCAGCCTGGGGACCGCCGTGCCCCACTGCTGGGGACGAACCGCCCCGGCCTGCCTGGTCCCTACACCCCGGAGCCCCCCCGGGGTCCTGCTGGATGTCCCCTCCCTCACACCAGCCTTGGCCAGCATACTTATTCCGGGGGGGTGGCAGGAAAGGGGACAAACCATCACCCAGCAGCAACCAAGCCGGGCTGTGCCCCCTCCCCACAGCACCCGGAGCACCCAGGCACACCGGGAATGGTGCCCCTGCTTGGGGGGTGCCCCCCACGGAGCCCCCCAGCGCAGCACCCTGTGCCCCAGCCCCACCTGGCCCCCCCTGCCCTGGCAGCAGTGGGTTCAGAGACGTCCCGGTCCTTATAGGCAGCCTGCAGGGCTGTGGTCGGGGCACAGACGGGTTTGCTGGGTGCAGCACCCTGAAGCAGCCGGTCCCCAGGGTCCCCCCACTCAGGGAGTGACCCAGCACAGCCTGGGCATGGGGCCAGGACTCAGGCTCGCCTGGTGCTTGGCTGGGTGAGGGTAAACATTTGTCTACTGTACGGCAGGTACCTGTGGAGGGACTGGGCCGGTGCCAGGCTCCATTGCCTGCTCCCCTCTGCCTCGCTGCTGGACAGGGGGGCCTGGAGTTGGGGGACACACTCCAGCAAGCAAAACCCATCTGAGCTCAGCAAAATCCAGCACCCATCGGTGCCAAAGCGCAGCCTGGCTGGGGACGGGTGACGGGGCTGGGAGCCAGGAGACGGGTGCCAGCCCCAAGACCCAGCCACAGCTCTCATCTCCAGACCACACAGGCAGCTCGGACAGGAGAGCGGTGAGCCCCCGAGCAGCCCCTGCCCTCCACGTCTCTACACATGCTGCATCCCCCCAGCTCGCCTTGGGGTGCGGGAGGGGTCTGGTGACCCGGCCGCGGCCCCTTGGGGCACACAGGGTCATTGCCAGTGCCGGGTGCCTCACAGCCCTGTCCTGGGCGGGAACACTGCTGCCCGCAGCAGGAGCCAGGTCTCACCTTCAGCACGGCCTCCTCTCTCTGCTCTGCCAGGTCACTTGGGGCTCCTGTCCCCAGGCAGGACCCCGGGGTAGCCAGCATGCCAGCCCCAAGGAGCCAGGGCTTGTAGGGCCACCTCTGCCCCGGCCAGGCTGGGGCTGCTCCCGCACAACCCCGTGGCCGCTGGGGTCAGGGCTGCAGCCCTCCTGGGTGCGGAAATGGGGGTCCAGGGATTTGGCCCGGCTCATCCTGGGGTGAACCACCCCATCGTCTCTGCCGTCTTCCGCACAGGCGAGGGGAAAGGGAGTGGCCGGGAGCAGCAGAGGAACTCACCCTGCCCCAGCGCGGTCCTCAGCCTCCCGCAGACCCACGGGGCCAAGGCTCTGGCAGGATGTGGGAAGGGACAGCGAGGCCAGAGCCATTACCGGAGGTGGCTGTGCACAAACATCTCCTCACTGCAGAGGAAGCACGCGTGGCCAGACACATCCTGCACCACGGACTGCCGTGCCACAGCACAGGACTGGACGCAGGCACGGCCCATGGCAGCCAGGGCCGCCTGCCCCAGCCCGACCCCCCCCGGCACCCCCGTGTCGCAGGCCTGGAGCAGAGCGGGACGCAGGCACCACGCCGAGTTCCTCGCCACGGGGCAAGCCGGAGTTTTCCCCTCCGACTGTCCCAGTGCCTGCCAGACCCCGGGTCCCAGCTGCAGGATGCAGCCCAGGGCACCGCTCACCTGCTCCAGCAGCTGACAGGAGGAGGAGGAGGAGGAGGAGGAGGGCTGGCAGAGAAGAGGAAGGTTGCCCAGCTCCTTGACCTCCACGAGCCACTGGCAGTGGCTCATGGCCAGCTGGGGAAGGGTTAAGCTGCAGGGAGGGGAGACAGCAGGAAAATTCCTTCCAGGCAGAGTCACGGTTTCCCTGCCAGGGGAAGTGGAGGCAGAGCCCGCGAGCGCAGCTGGCCTGGCTGCAGGAGGGGAAGCAGAGGAAGGGGCCCCGGAGCCAGCCCCGAGGCTGGCGGCCAGATGGAGCCATGGCAGAGCTAGGGGCCCGGGGCACCCGGCTCGAGGAGCCCCACTGCTCAGGGACCTCGCTGCCTGGCCCGTCCCCCGTAGCCATGCTCAATCCGACCCCCAGGACCAGCCTCGCTCCCCCAGGCCTCGGTGGGGGGGACACACGACACTAGCCCCAGCCCCACAGCCTCCACATGCCCCACCGAGCCATACGGGGCTTGCAACTGCCCTGCCTGAGCACGGCCCAGGGATGCTCTGCAGCAGAGAGAAGGCAGGAAAGCTGGCAGGAGGGCAGCAGGCACTGGCAGGTTGCAGGCTGGTGACCCTACCTCCAAAGGCCCAAAGCAGGGGATGCTGTTGTTGCCTCCCTCCTGCCTGCTCCGGAGAGCAGGGCAGGGTGCAGCCAGGGACCCTGCCCCAGAACCCACGCTGCAGCAACCCCAGCCCTCCCCGGGGTGGGGTCCAGGGCCCCATTTCCCACCCCCATGCCCGGGCACCAGCCTCTGCCAGCCGAGAGCCCCCCGGGGCTGCAGCCGCCCCACGAGAGCTGCGCAGAGGCCCCCGGCCCCCAGAGCCCGCTCCCGGTGCTCCCCCCCCCCCCGGGCCGGGCCAGCAGCACCCACGGCAGACACAGACACAGGTTCACACAGTGGTTTATTAGGACACAGGGACATGCTCGAGGAGGCCCCAGCCTGGCCTGGCCCCAACCCAGCTGCCAGCCCAGGCAGAGGCAGCAGGCAGCTCCCTTCCCTCACTGCCGGCATCTCCCGGTCCAGCAGGTACCACCCGCGCTGGCCCCAGCTCCAGAGCTCGCAGCAGCTTTGATGAGCAACCCCGACCAGGCTGGTACCAATCCCAGCCTGGGGTGCCAGATCCAGCGAGCAGGACCAGGGCGGGTGCGGGGATGCTGGGCAGGGGACAGCCCAGCCCAGGGGGGACAGTGGAGATGACAACCTTTGGCTTCTGCGGGAGCCATCAGCTATAGATGCATTTTTACAACTGGGAATCCCAAGAAGTTCTGGGAGAGGCAGGACCTGGCTCTTCCTCCCACAGCAAGGACAGAGGCTGTGCATCCACAGGGAGGGAGGAGAAGAAAGGCCACCCTTGTCGTTGGGAGACCAGAGAGCAGAACCGAGCCCAGGTCCAAGGTGACGGACAGGCGGACAGCACCACCCCGTTCTTGCCAAGCCCCATCACCGCTCCCTACCCTCTGCCGGCCAGCCCAGGCACCCCGGCAGCACACCGGGCCCGCTGTGTGCCGCACGGGCAGAGACCCACAAGGGGCAGGGGGAGGCGAGGGGAGCCCAGCTCCTCTCCCCAGCCAGCCCAGGCCACGGCCCGCGTGCGTGGGCAGCCCTCCCCGCCGCGGGACGCTCACATGAACTGTGACAGGTTGGGCACTTTGATGTTGATGTCTCCGATGTTGATGTTGCGAGGGATCTCTGGCAGGTTGATGTTCTTGACAGCCGAGACCGCGCGGGAAGGAGCGGCCGAGAGGCCTCCCTGCCGACGGGAGGGACCAGTGACCGCCAGCCCCTCGCCCCCGCAGCCCCCCTGCGAGGGGCTCCGGGCTCCTCCCGGCTCAGCCCCGCACTTTGCCGCAGGAGCATCCCCGAACCGAGCCCTGTCCCCTGCTGCCCTGCCTCCCCCAAGCCCCAGGGCCTGGCCATGTCCCCCCCAACACGCGGCTCGGCACGGGTGCACCCGGGGAGCAGCCCCCCCCCGCCCGCCTCCCGCCCCGCTGACGGACCTGGACCTATTAATAGCACAGGATTGGGAGCGGCAGGGGCAGCGCGATGCTCGGAGCACAGTGGCACCTTCACAATGACAGTGCAAACAGGGGCAATAAACTTTCCGCTACCTCAGGTTATTAATCTTGATAGGCACAGCCATTACCGTGCTCGGGCTGCTCCCTACGCTCCTGAACAGCACGGAGCACAGCTGGGGAGGGGTGGCCCCAGCCCCCTCCCCGAGGACTCAGGCAGGCAGAGACCGGGGATACTGGGGATACCCCATAC
The DNA here is from genome assembly GCF_018139145.2 of Gymnogyps californianus. Lineage (NCBI taxonomy): Eukaryota > Metazoa > Chordata > Aves > Accipitriformes > Cathartidae > Gymnogyps > Gymnogyps californianus. The sequence continues at coordinate 24,258,889 of NC_059481.1, read as the reverse complement.
ACGCCAGCTCCAGACCCCAGGGGCTGCCCCCCCCCCCCCAGCCTGGAGTACATCAGCCTCCCGCGGGGGAGAGCCGCAGCATCGCCATTCACCTCTGCCTTCTCCAGCTTGCTCTGGGCCTCCACCTGCGCCACGATCTCGTTCATGTTGGTCTCCAGCACCATGCCGCCTATCACCACCTCCTGCAAGATGTGGTGAACCTGCGAGGGGAGGGAAGGGATGGGACGGGAAGGCTGCGAACCCAGCCCAGCTCACGGACCGGCTGGGAGCGGCAGTGGCCACAGTGTCTGCAGGCTGGTGTGGAAGCACATCGGGGGCTGGCATTTCCCTGAGAGAGACGCAAATCCAGCCCCATCCTCCCCACAGCCCCAGCGGCTGGCTGCCCGGAGAGCAAGAGGGCGGCCATGGTCCTCAGCACACAGGGGGAGTCCCGCAGCCCCACTTACTGCTTGTACCTCTGCTCTAGAGGACACCTACCACAGGGGCCGCAGCGAACGTCGCCCACCGGACCGCCAGGCACAGGGCAGCCCCCGGAGAGGGGTCCGACCCGGCCCACTGGCATACCCTTGCCTGTGCCATCTCTCACACCTCGTCTGAAGTTTGATCCCTCCCTGGGCCGGGACCCAGGTCAGATCTGGGAACAGCTCCCTGCCTAGAAAGCGTGCTGGAGAAGAGCCCACAAGGCAGCAGAGACCCCAGGGCCTCCCGCAGCCACCGGGCAGGACACTTCTTCCCAGAACCAGTTTGTTCTACCCAGAAAGCCAGGCCAGAGCCCAACTTCTTTGCTTTCTCTTAGGAAAGACGGGCCTGTGACACACGCACAGAAAAAGCACAAAGCTGCTAAGAGAGTCTGCTCCCTTCCCCAGGGTCGGCCTGGGGCCAAGGATGAAACAGAGCAGTCTCAAGGCAGCCAGCGGCTCCCTCCTGGCAGCCCCCGCCGGGGAGGACTGGCGATACCCGGCAGCCACAGCAGGAGAAAGGGCCCGTCGTGGTTTGCAATCCCAGAAAACAGGAACAGCCCCAGGGTGGCAGCTGGGCCGTGCGGTGTGGCTGCGAGCCACCTTCTGCTCCGCCGCCCCGCACAGCCCAGCCTGCCTTGCGAAGTCAGCAGCTCCCAACAACCACCCAGCACAGATAATGGATTTATGGGTCTCTGGTTACTTCCGTGAAATAGGCTATTCCTGGAAGATAGTTAAGTTGTTATATCGTTTTATGGCTTCATGAGGGCTTGTTGCACTCGTAAACACTGTGGCAAATACTGCCAGGGCAATGTTGTGAAAAATAAAGCAAGCTAGAGAACCTGCTAGAAGGCGGAAACCCAGCTTTGTGCAAAAGCCTGATGCCCCCACAGGGCTCCCCACGGGTCCCGTCCTGTTCCAACAGCGCCAGGAGCAGCAAGGTGTGTGGGACCAGCACTGCACAGGGTGAGCCACGGGTGATACAGCACTTTCCCGGGCCACCCGCAGCACTGGAACCGCTGTCCTGCACCACAGCCTCAGCTCAGCCCAGCCCCAGCAAACACCGCACCGGACGGTGCTAGCAGCTCCCTGCAACAGGAGAGCATCTGGGCTGCAGGAATGTTGTTCCTTCAAGATCTGGCTTCACCCCAAGTTGGACCAAAACCAACAGGGCAGAAGTCCCAAGAAAGCTTTGTTTTCCAAATCGAAACACAGCACTTCCTGAACAAACCATGTCCTCTCCGGGACCCCACAGCTGCTGAGCAAAACTCACGTTCTCCTCCAAGGTATGAAGAACAACCAGGGGCTGGGCAACAACCTCCTCTGAGCCTCCCCACGGCTTCGTGGCTCCGGCCTCCCCTTGCGAAAGAGGGATCCCTGCAGCTCTGAGGTTGCTGCTCCCAAAGCTGACAGCCTAAAAGCACTGGTGTCACTGGTGCCCGAGAACCACAGACCCGACGGCCCCATCCAGCCGCCTGCTGCAAGAGCAGGGACCCAAAACCCACAGCAGCTCTCATTTCACAGACCCTGTGCTGCATACAGAGTGTAAGGTGTATCTTAAGGCAATAATAGAAAATCACAGGACCCAGACAAAGCTGCACCCAAATCCCAGCCAGAACCTGCTGGGTTGGGGATGTTCACAGCCAAGGTCTCTGCCTGACAAATCAGCGCCTTCCCGTTGACGCTGGCCTCATTTCCCCTGTTCTAGTCGGGAACTCACAAACTCTGCAATCCATCTGCCAGAGCGGAAGGTAGCACCGTGTCCTGCACGGCTCTTGACAAACTGAAGTCCCAGAGGCAGGGTGCCGTGGGAGCGCTGGGGCAGTGTCACAGCCGCAGAAAGCCCTGCCCGGGCATCCAAGGGGCAAGACCCGTGGACCAGCAGGACACGTCTGCGTATTCCCAGCACCCCTAACACCGCCCGTCTGCAACCAAGCGCTTGGGAGCACGGGCACTCAGCATGAACACATCTGAGAAATAAATACATGCCAAATATAGAAAGAGAGACAAGAAGACCAACTGATAGTGGCCAAGGACTGAAGTCAAGGCCGGGAAGCAGTGGGAGCACAGGACGGGCAGTAAACAAGCCTGACTAGTAGGAGAGCCTCGGGGTGACCGAGCCCAGGGTCTCCCCGATCAGAAACCTTCCTGACTCCTGTCTCCTTTGAACCCTTTGCCTGGCAGAAGGGTTCAGAGGAAGGGCGATCCGTGCTACTGCTGGCAAAACAGACAAGCAACAGGGTAATCTTTTCTGCCTGTGGGCTGCGGATTGAGCGTAAAGCTGCCAGGTCTTGGTCACATCACAAAATAAGTAACTGAGAGTGCATCCTCCCCCAGATGCGGTCAGAGGTGATCTGGGTGGCTGCCGTCACTTCTCCCGCAGGTGGTACTCCTTCCTTCTGACTTTCTCCCTCCTCTCCTTTTGCTTGCTTTGATAAGAACACTTTTGCTGACGAGATAATCAACGCTATAACATTTCTGAAAGTTTACAGCTGGGCAAATTATGAAACCAAAGTCTTACTTCACCAGTTGCTAGTACATTCAGCTGATCTAGATCACCTTCCAAGATTTGCTAACTCCATTTCTCTGCCAGAGTTCATATGTTGGAATCACCAGAAAGGGAACATTTTACAGCCTTATTGATTTTTTTTTCCACTCCTCTTTTTTGTTGGCAAGTTTTGTCTTCAACAAAGCAAGAAAACCCTTATCGAGACAAGCCCTGCACACGTCAGCTAAGTCTCTCCTTTCTCTAAGCATAGTCCTGGCTATCTTCAGCCCCATCTATGAGATGATCAAAGAGGACAGGCTTCTGCCCAGAAACTCTGTCCAGCTAAAGAGGAAGAATTAAAGGCTGTGGCTCAAACGAAAGTCCACCAAACACTTTGTGTTCCAAACACTCCCATTGTTCCTCCCCTTTTGTTTCCCTGCAGCTCCAGTAAAATGTTAACAAGACTCCCAACCGGTCCCACAGTACAGCGAGAAGAGACAGAACACCCCTGCGCAACACCAGAGCCTGCCCAGCTCCATCGGTGCTGGCCCGTGCAGAAGACCAAGAGCGAAGCCTCAGCGTGGATCCCGGTCGCTTGACCGCACGGTGACCCAGCGTCGGTGGCTATCACCAGGGCAGCCCCCGCACCCCCCCCATGGCTGTGCTGCAGCAGAGAGCACAGCCCCGCAGCAGCAACGCAACGGGGCGAGCGCTGAGGGCCGAAAGCCAGCTTACCCATGGAGGACTCGGAACAGAGCCCAGCAACTCGGACCTCTTGTCGGGAAGACACGATGCGAGTGGTTTACGAAGACCCCAGGCTGACAACTTCCCTACCCAGGACTTCAATCTCTTCCCAAAAAGCGACCCGTAACATACCAACAGTCTCTCCTGAAAGGCTCCAGAGCTCAAGGCTGGGCCAGCTCCTGCCCACAGGAGCGCAGGCTCGAGGGAGGGCAGGGCTCTGGGGCAGCCAGGCGCTGCGGGGAATGACGGTGCTGGCCCGGAGGAGCACACAGAGCCTACAACCCACCTTGTCCATGTGGAAGATGAGGTCCAGCTCACAGACGTTCTCAAAGCACTTGTCCAGCGTCTCCACAAACACCTGAGGTGGCAGGAAGGGAAGGTCAGTACAGAAGACCACCGCAAGATGCTTCCCGCACACAGCCCCAGGGCCTGCAGGCGAAAAAGCCGCAGCCCCGACCAGAAACTTGTTGCGCCCCAGGGTGCCACCCTCAGCGGGGACAAAACCCTCTCAACAACCCCATCTCCCTTCGATCATAGGGAAGCGCCTGTTCCCAGGGCAAACACAGGCAGGCCCAGCCTGGGGGCTGCCCGGACCCCCAGCACCACAGCAGCAGCAGCGTGGGGTCGGGGATTGCCACGCGGGCACTGGTGCCAGTCCTCACTACGCCGCAGAAACCAGATGGAGAACCTCAGACCTGCTCGAGGAGGGAGCTTCTCTGGCAAGGGGCTGCAGCTGGAACGAGAGCCTGGCGCTGGCTGGGCCGGCTGCAAAGGGAGGGCATGGTGGGTCCAACCTGGGCAGCGTGGAGGGCTCCTCCTCTGGCCCCGGACAGGCTCCCTCGCAGCAGCGGTGTGTCCCCGCTCGCTGTTGTCTTCAGACGCTGCCGGTGCTGCCCGCACACCCAGAACCCTCCTCAAGGGGCCCAGCACAAGGTCAAGGGCACCGAAACCCGGGGCTTGGCTGTTCTGGGGGAAACAGCAGCCCAGGTGTCGATGTCCCGATCCCCTGCAGCGCTGGGACAACGGCTGCATTCGGGGCAGGGCTGCAGCCCACCAGAACAGCCTGAAAGGGGCCGAGTTATGGGAACCGCATGAGCACAGGGCAGGCGACCCGAGCAGGGCAGGCGGCTCCTGCCGCCTCTTGCGCCGACACTCTCACACCTGCCGTTAGCCACATTTAGCAAAGATCCCTTTATATGCAGTGTTTGAACACAATTTTTAAAATGCACTTGTAGTTTTGGGCCCCTCGCTACAAGACAGACATTGAGGTGCTGGAGCGTGTCCAAAGGGCAATGAAGCTGGTGAAGGGTCTAGAGCACGTGTCTTACAACGAGCAGCTGAGGGAACTGGGGTTGTTTAGCCTGGAGAAAAGGAGGCTCAGGAGAGACCTCATCGCTCTCTACAACTACCTGAGAGGAGGTTGTAGCGAGGTGGGTGTCAGTCTCTTCTCCCAAGTAACAAGTGATAGGAAGAGAGGAAAAGGCCTCAAGTTGTGCTGGGGGAAGTTTAGATCGGACATTAGGAAAAATTTCTTCACTGAAAGGGTTATCAAGCACTGGAACAGGCTGCCCAGGGAAGTGGTTGAGTCACCATCCCTGGAGGTACTTAAAGACTGTAGATGTGGCAATCAGGGACGTAGTTTAGTGGTGAACTTGGCAGTGCTAGGTTAACACTTTGTTTGCCGATGATACCAAACCGAGTGGGGAAGTGCACACTTTGGAAGGGAGAGCCACCCTGCAGGAAGACCTGGATAGGCTGGAAGAGCGGGCTAACAAGAACCTTATGAAGCTCAACAAAGGCAAATGTAAGGTCTTGCGCCTGGGAAAACATAATCCAGGAGCGCAGCACAGGCTGGGATCTACGCGGCTGGGGAGCAGCTCTGTGGAAAGGGACCTGGGGGTCCCGGTGGCCAACAAGCTCAATATGAGCCAACAGCGTGCTGCTGCAGCAAAGAAAGCCAACAGGACGCTGGGTTGCATCAGCAAGGGCATCACCAGCAGAGACGAAGAAGTCATTATCCCACTCTACTCGGCACTTGTCAGGCCACACCTGGAATGCTGTGTTCAGTTTTGGTCCCCGCTATGCAAAAAAAGACGCAGACAGGCTGGAGAGGGTCCAGAGAAGGGCCACAAAGATGATCCAAGGACCGGGAAGCCTGCCATATGAGGAAAGGCTGAGAGAACTGCGTTTGTTCAGCCTTGAGAAAAGAAGGCTTAGGGGAGACCTTATCACCGTGTTCCAGTATTTAAAAGGCGGCTACAAAGAAGATGGAGACTCCCTTTTTACAAGGAGTCACATGGAAAAGACGAGGGGTAGCGGCACAAGTTACTCCTGGGGAGATTCTGATTAGACACAAGAGAGAAATCTTTCACAATGAGAACAATCAGCCATTGGAATAATCTCCCCAGAGAAGCGGTGGATTCCCCAACATCGGATGCTTTTAAGATTCGGCTGGACAAGGTGCTGGGCCATCTTGTCCAGCCCGTGCTTTTGCCAAGAAAGGTTGGACCAGACGAACCTTGAGGTCCTTTCCAACCTGTACTCTGTGATTCTATGATTAACGGTTGGACTCGATGATCTTAAGGGTCTTTTCCAACCTACATGCTTCTATGATTCTATTTTTTAAAGAAACTCATTCGGACTGACTTCCCCCGCTGCTTCCAGGTGTATCGGCTAACGCACGTGCAGCTCCCCCCCCCACGCACACATCGCAGCCCCCTGAACAGCTTCTCAGGCGCTTCCAGAAGGGCCGGCACAGAGATGCCACAGACACAAAGTGCACCTGAACGGTGTCGGGGCCAGGCCGCCCGGCAAGGACTGCGCTTCGGGGAAGGCAGCTGCTGGCCGCCCTCGGGCCGCAAACCTCACTGCAGAGAGACCGACCTGGATGAGGTCCAGGATGCCCAGCTCGCTCTCCGAGGAGTCCACGCAGAAGACGAAGTACAGCGTGGCGTAGTGGCGGTAGATCAGCTTGTAGTCCGAGCCGCCAAACAGGCTGCGGAGACAGGAGGAGAGGTGAAGGGCTTCAGGAGGGGGGGGGGAACGACGCAGCCCAGGCGCTCCCCCCGGCCGAGGGGACAGCCCTGCACGGCCCCCCCCTCGCAGGAGGGGCAGAGGGGTTACCTGCCGCACTCCAGGAAGTTGCAGATGTGGTCGTCCCGCTTCAGCACCAGGTGGAAAGTCTCTCGGATAATCTGCTGCTGGACCTCCTCCGCCTGCAAGGAGGCGAGGGCAAGCACCCATGGGTGCACGGCCTTGGAGGCCCCACGTGCCCTGCTCTCCCCCCCTTGCCCCGAGGGATGCCATGAGCTGGCAGCCCCGGGTGACAGGCAGGTCCCAGCTCCCCGCCAGCCCTGGCACCACCGGAGCAGCCGCGGGGGCAGCCACGGGTGACCCTGCCATGGGGCATCCCGAGGGACCAGGCCAGGGTGCTGGGCTGATGCAGGCAGGGCTCCCCAGCCCCACAGCGATCGCCCCTGCAACCCGGGGCCCCTCACAGCCCCAGCCGAGCCCCACTGACACCCCCCAGCCCCACACGGGCCTGGCTCCCCCGCCCCAGCCCCACACCGGGCTCCGGTACCCGCTGCCACCAGCCCCACCGGCAGCCCCGTCCCCGTCCCCCGGGCCCCGCACCAGGTGCTGGTAGAAGCGGACGAGCCGCGGCTTGCCGTGGTTGTTGAACACCAGGATGGCGTTGATCATCCCGGCGGCTGGACGGGCCGGGCCGGGCCGGGCCGGGCGGAGAACCGGGAGCAGAACCGGGGGCCGCAGCGGTCGCTGCCTGCCCGCAGGAAGCCCCTCACCCGCCCCGGAAACGCGGCGGCGGCGGCCGGCAACGGGGCGGTGCTCCGGCCCGGCCCCCGGGGCACGGTAGGCTGAGGCCGGCTGGCCCCGCGGGGACCCCGCGCCCCCGGGAGCAGCCGGGGCCCGGCCTCGGCCCAACAGGCAGTGCCGGGGCTCGGGGACCGGCCCGGGGACCGGGGGAAGCGGGGGACGCTCAGAGCCGCTTCTCGGGCGGTGCCCGGGCGGGGACGCAGCCGTTCTCCCACTACCAAAGCCGGGGGCTCCCCGGGGCCGGGCTGCTGGAGCGGGGCCTGCCCCGGCCCTCTCCGGGACAGCGACAGCCACCGGGGCAGACCGGGGAGGGACCGGCCGTTCCTCGTGGTCTGCAATAGGGCAGGGCAGGGCACGGGCAGGTCTGGAGCCGGGCTGCCCCTGCCCTTGCCCCTGCCGCTGCCGCTGCCCGCTCCGGGAACGCGCTGCCGGGGCCCGCACCGGGCTCCGCCACCGGCCCCGCCGCCCGCTCCCCGCCCGCGCCGCCAGGGGCGCACCAACCCTAGAGCGACGGGAGCCGCGCAGGGGCCGCGCCACGGCGGAGCGAGCGGGAGAGCGCGCAGGGGGCGCGGCCGCTCGCCGGGGCGGAGCTCGGCGGCAGACCACGCCCTCTCTTAAAGCGCCAGCGCCCCTGCCTGCTTCGGGGCGCGGGGGAGGTCACCGGCGGGGCTGCTGCCCCCGGCACCCAGCGGGGCGGCCCGCGGTTTTCCCTGCCTCTCCCAGGGGCTCAGCCCCGCTGCCCGCTGCCCTGCCAGCCCCCACCCTGTCCCCAGCAGGAGCTGCCGGGAGGGTTGAGGCCCCCCAGGCCCACTGCATGGGGACAGCCGGGCCGGGCCAGGCCACCGAGGCCTTTACAGGAGGACACTGAGCCACCCGCCATTTTCTGCGCTCACTGCAGCCCGACGGCTGCCCCCGAGCCCCCCAGGACCAGGCCAGCCCTGCCAGCCGTGGTGCCCGGGGTGGTCCGCTCACAGCCTGGGGGGGGGGGGCTGCTTGGGGCCGCGGCTGCTCCTGTGGGCTCTCCTCTCCCCCCCCGGGTAAACCTCCCGCTGCAGCGTTGCCCGTTCGGCCGGGCCGAGCCGCAGGGATTGCTCATGGGGACGGGTGCTATTGACCGGGCTGCCAGCCCTGGGCTGTCCTCAAACCAGTGCACGGAGCAGCTCCTTCCAGCCCCAGCTGTGGAGGGGGTCACGGCCTGTGAGCCCCCCAGGAACGCTGCCGCTCCACGGGCACTGCCTGCAGACACACAGTTGTTAGATCTCCGAATAGCTCAAGCTGCTTAAGAGTTATTTGGAAGAGGAAAGGCAGAAAGAATCGCATACGGCAATCACAGTTGCACCAGGGGCTTTTTCAGGACGAGGAAATCAAAAAGCAAACAGCAAAGGGCGTATGAGCCTAGATTAATGTAAAGAAATCACGCACGCGGGTAGGGTACAACATAAAGGCCATGGTGTGACTGAGTTCTGAGTAGTGAGGGAGAGGCAACAAGAAAAGGGTTCACTGTGCTGCATAGAGGTACTGGAACGAAGGGGGAGACAGGGGAAAATAAAGATCCATAACTTAATGGGGAAAGTGAGGAAATAATTGAGGACGCAGAGAAACCCTCGTTGCCCTAGCCTTCACGTAAAAAGGCTGTTTGTGAGCGGGGATTTCACACCATTAACAAAGGGAGAGGGAGAGCAAGGCAGCACAGAGGAGAGGCAGGGGAAAGGACGCTGAGGGGTGCCAGGTTGGGAGAAGGGCGATCCCAGCACCCCTTTTTAGAAGAGGGAGGGGAATCGTCCCGGGGGCCGTGCTGCCGTCCTGCCCGGGCACCCGCTCCCAGGGCGACGCCGAACAGGGCGCCGGCCCCTCGGCACACGCGCCCCAGGGGGACGGCACGGCAGCGAGAAAGGGTCCGCGAGGATGAGCCCAAGGCAGCGGGGGCCCGTCCGCTGGCGGGGGAGCGGCGAACCCCGCGTGCCTTCATCCCACCGGGGCTCCCGAGGCGGCTCCGCCTGAGGCCCTGGTCAGCAAGCGACGGAACCCTGCCCTGCACGGCAGCACCAGGGGCTGGCTGCACTGCACCCCGGAAGCAGTGGGCGGCTGTCCCGATTGGCTGAGACTGCTACAGACTCGCATCTCCACACCCCGATTGGCTGAGGCTGATGCAGCCTTGCGTCTCCACATTCTGATTGGTTGAGGCAGCTGCAGGCTCACATCTCCATGACCCAATTGGCTGAGGCTGATGCAGCCTTGTGTCTCCATGTTCTGATTGGTTGAGGCAGCTGCAGGCTCACATCTCCATGACCCAATTGGCTGAGGCTGATGCAGCCTTGTGTCTCCCTGTCCTGATCGGCTGCGCCAGCTGCAAGCTTGCGTCTGCACATCCAGATTGGCTGATACAGCTGCAGGCTCATGCCTCCGCATCCCGATTGGCTGAGGCTGATGCAGCCTTGTGTCTCCCTGTTCCAATTGGCTGTGGTGCCTGCAGGCTTGTGTCTCCCTGTCCTAGTTCACTGAGGAAGCTATAGGCTCACGTCTGCACATCCTGATTGGCTGAGGCAGCTGCAGCCTTGAGTCACCACATCCTGATTGGCTGCGGCAGCTGCAGCCTTGAGTCACCACATCCTGATTGGCTGCGGCAGCTGCAGCCTCTCGTGGTTTAACCCCAGCCATCAGCCAAGCACCATGCAGCCGCTCCCTCGCTCCCTCCTCACTCCCAGTGGGATGGGGAGGAGAATCAGGAAAGAAGGTAGAAGTTGTGGATTGAGACAAGAGCGGTTTAATAACTAAAGTAAAATATAATGCTAACAATAACAATAGTGAAATATAACAATAATAGTAATGGAAAGGAATATAACAAAAAAAAGAAGAAGGGGGGGAAAAAAAGGGGAAAAGAAGAAAACCCCAGTGATGCACAATGCAATTGCTCACCACCTGCTGACCGATGCCCCAGCAGCGATCTGCCCCTCCCAGCCACCTCCCCCAGTTTATATACTGGGCATGACGCTCCATGGTATGGAATCCCCCTTTGGCTAGTTCCCGTCAGCTGTCCTGGCCACGCTCCCTCCCAGCTCCTTGCACACCCGCTTGCTGGCAGAGCATGGGAAAGTGAAAGTCCTTGGCTCAGGACAAGCGCTACTGAGCAACAACTAAACCATCAGGGTGTGATCAACCTCACTCTCACACTCCATCCAAACCCAGCGCTGCACCGGCTGCTGAGCAGAGAGTTAGCTCTGTCCCAGCCGAAACCAGGACGCGGCCTCGGGTCTCCCTGTTCCGATTGGCTCAGGAGGCTGCAGGCTCATGGCTCCACATCCTGATTGGTCGAGTCTGCTGCAGCCTTGCATCTCCACGTCCTGATTGGTTGAGACTGATGCACCCTCACATCTCCCTGTCCTGACTGCCTGCAGTGGCTGCAGGCTCGTGTCTGCATGTTCTGATTGGCTGAGGCTGCAGTCTTACATCTCCATGTCCCGATTGGCTGAGGCAGCTGTAGGCTCATGTCTGCACATGCTGATTGGCTGAGGCTGTTGCAGCCTTGTGTCTCTACATTCCGATTGGCTGAGGCTGCTGCAGGCTCATGTTTCCACATCCCAATTGGCCAAATCTCCTGCAGCCTCATGTCTCCATGCCCCGATTGGCTGAGGCTGATGCAGCCTTGCGTCTCCACCTCCTGATTGGCTGCGGTGCCTGCAGGCTCGTGTCTCCCTGTCCCAGTTCACTGAGGCATCTATAGGCTCACATCTCCACGTCCTGATTGGCTGAGGCTGCTGCAGGCTCGGGTCTCCATGTCCTGATTGGCTGAGCTTGCTGCTGCCTCCTGACTCCCTGTCCCGATTGGCTGCGGTGGCTGCAGCCTCAAGTCTGTATGGTCCTGATTGGCTGCAGTGGCTGCAGTCTCATGTATGCATTCTCTGATTGGCTGAGGCTGCTGCAGCTTTGTGCCTCCATGTCCCAATTTCCTGAGGCAGCTGTAGGCTTGTGTCTCCCTTTCTCAATTGGCTGAGGTGGATGCAGGCTCACTCCTGCACGTCCCGATTGGCTGTGGTTGCTGCAGCCTCATGTCTCCCTGTCCCGATTGGCTGAGGCAGATGCAGCCTCATAGTGCCACGTCCCGATTGGCTGTAGAGGCTGTAGCCTCATGTCTGCATGTTCTGATTGGCTGAGGTGGCTGCAACGTCATGTCTCCTTGTCCCAATTGGCTGAGGCTGCTGTACATTTATATCTGCACATTCTGATTGGCTGAGGCTGATGCAGCCTTGCATCTCCACATCCCGATTGGCTGTGGTGGATGCAGCCTTGTGTCTCCACATTCCGATTGGCTGAGGCTGCTGCAGCCTCATGTCTTCACGTCCTGATTGGTCAAATCTCCTGCACCCTCCTTTCTCCCTGTCTCGATTGGCTGCTGTGTCAGCGGCTCATGTCTCCACATCCTCATTGGTCGACTCTACTGCAGCCTCATGTCTCCCTGTCCCGATTGGCTGAGGCAGGTGCAGCCGCGTGTCTCCACATCCTGATTAGCTGCAGTGGCTGCAGCCTCGCTTCTCCACTTCCCGATTGGCTGAGATGGCTGCAGGCTTGTGTCCCTACATCCCAATTGGCTGAGGCTGCTGCAGCCTTGTGTCTACCTGTCCCAATTGGCTGTGCCTGCTGCAGGCTCCTGTCTCCTCTTCCTGGTTGGCTGAGGCTGCTGCAGCCTCCTTTCTACCTGTCCCGATTGGCTGCGGTGGCTGCAGGCTTGTGTCTCCACATCCTGATTGGCTGAGGCAGCTTCAGGCTCGTGTCTCCACGACCCAATTGGCTGAGCTTGCTGCAGCCTCATGTGTCCACATCCCAATTGGCTAAGGCAGCCGCAGCCTCCTGTCTCCACTTTCTGATTGGTCAAGTCTGCTGCAGCCTCACGTCTCCCTGTCCTAATTGGCTAGGCTACTGCAGCCTCCTCTCTCCCTGTCCGGATTAGCTACAGCGGCTGCAGGCTTGTATCTGCACATTCTGATTGGCTGAGGTGTCTGCAGCCTCGTATCTCCATGTGCGGATTGGCTGTGGCTGATGCAGCCTCCTGTCTACACATCCCAATTGGCTGCAGTGGCTGCAGGCTCGCAGCTCCACGTCCCGATTCTCTGAGACTGCTGTGACCTCATGTCAACCTGTCCTGATTGGCTGCGGTGGCTGCAGGCTTGTGTCTGCACGTCCCAATTGGCTGAGGCCGCTGCAGCATCCTTTCTCCCTGTCCCGATTGGCTGAGGCTGCCACAGACTCACATCTCCAGATCCTGATTGGCTGAGGCTGATGCAGCCTTGCGTCTCCACGTCCCGATTGGCTGTGGTGCCTGCAGGCTCATGTCTCCCTGTCCCAATTTAGTGAGGCAGCTACAGGCTCACATCTGCACGTCCTGATTGGCTGAGACTGCCGCAGACTCGTGCCTCCATGTTCTGATTGGCTGAGGCAGCTGCAGGCTTGTGTCTGCACATCCCAATTGGCTCAGGCTGATGCAGCCTGGCATCTCCACGTCCTGATTGGCTGCAGTGCCTGCAGACTCATGTCTCCCTGTCCCAATTCAGTGAGGCAGCTACAGGCTCACGTCTGCATGTTCTGATTGGCTGAGACTACTGCAGCCTCGTGTCTCCCTGTCCCAATTGGATGAGGGTGCTGCAGCCTATTGTGTCCACGTCCTGATTGCCTGAGGCGGCTGTAGGCTTGCGTCTGCACATCCCGATTGGCTGCAGTGGCTGCAGCGTCGTGTCTCCCTGTCCCGGTTGGCTGATGCAGCTGCAGGCTTGTGTCTCCATGTCCTGATTTGCTGAGGGTGCTACAGCCTCATGTGTCCACATCCCGATTGGCTGATGCAAATGCAGGCTCTCGTCTCCACATCCTGATTGGCTGAGACTACTGCAGCCTCATGTCTCCATATGCGATTGGCTGAGGCTGCTGCAGGCTCACGTCTCTACATCCTGATTGGTCAAGGCTACTGCATCCTCCTTTCTCCATGTCCCAATTCGCTGTGGTGGCTGCAGGCTCTTGTCTCCACGTCCCGATTGGCTGACGATGCTGCAGCCTCACCTCCGCAGGTCCCAATTGGCTGAGGCAGCTGCAGGCTCCTATCTCCCTATCCCGATTGGCTGTGGAGCCTGCAGGATTGTGTCTGCACATCCCGATTGGCTGAGGCTGCTGCAGCCTTGTGTCTCCCTATTCCGATTGGCTGCAGTGGCTGCAGGCTCGTGTCTGCAAGGTCTGATTGGCTGAGGTGGCTGCAGTGTTGTGTCTCCATTCTCTGATTGGCTGAGGCTGCTGCAGACTTGTGTCTCCCTGTCCCGATTAGCTGAGGTGGATGCAGGCTTGCATCTGCACATCCTGATTGGTTGTGGTTGCTGCAGCCTTGTGTCTCCGTGTCCTGATTGGATAAGGGCGCTGCAGACGCCTTTTTCCCTGTCCCGATTGGCTGAGGCTGCTGTAGGCTTGCATCTGCACGTCCTGATTGGCTGAGATGGCTGCACGCTTGTGTCTCCACAACCTGATTTGCTGAGCGTGTTGCAGCCTCCTGTCTCCCTGTCCCGATTGGCTGAGGCTGATGCAAGCTCGTCTCTGCACGTTCCAATTGGCTGAGGCTGCTGCAGGCTTGTTTCTCCATTTCCAAATTAGCTGAGCTGGATGCATCCTCTCGTCTTCACGTCCCAATTGCTCGAATCTGCTACAGCCTCGTGTCTCCCTGTTCCGATTGGCTCAGGCGCCTGCAGGCTCATGGCTCCACATCCTGATTGGTCGAGTCTGCTACAGCCTTGCATCTCCACGTCCCGATTGGCTGAGAGTCCTGCACCCTCACGTCTCCCTGTCCTGACTGCCTACAGTGGCTGCAGGCTCGTGTCTGCACGTTCTGATTGGCTGATGCTGCAGTCTCACATCTCCACATCCTGATTGGCTGAGGGTACTGAAGCCTATTGTGTCCAAATTCCGATTGGCTGAGGCAGCTGTAGGCTCATGTCTGCACATGCCGATTGGCTGAGGCTGCTGCAGGCTCACGTCTCCACGTCCTCATTGGTCGAGTCTCCTGCATCCTCCTTTCTCCCTGTCCCGATTGCCTATAGTGGCTGCAGGCTCATGACTCCACATCCCGATTGGTCGAGTCTGTTGCAGCCTCGTGTCTCCACATCCCGATTGGCTGAGGATGCTGCAGCTTTGCCTCTGCACATCCCGATTGGCTGAGGCAGCTGTAGGCTTGTGTCTCCCTTTCCCAATTCGCTGAGGTGGATGCATCCTCTTGTCTCCACATCCCGATTTGTCAAATTTGCTGCAGCCTTGTGTCTTCCTGTCCCAATTGGTTGCGTTGGCTCCAGGCTTGAGTCTGCACGTTCCGATTGGCTGAGACAGCTGCAGTCTTGTGTCTCCATTCTCTGATTGGTTGAGGATTCTGCAGCCTTGTGTCTCCCTTTCCCAATTGGCTGAGGGTGCTGCAAACTTGCATCTCCCTGTCCTGATTGGCTGCGGAGGCTATAGGCTTGTGTCTGCACGTTCTGATTGGCTGAGGTGGCTGTAACTTCATGTCTCCTTGTCCCAATTGGCTGAGGCTGCTGCAGCATCATATCTCCCTGTCCAGATTGGCTACGGAGGCTGCTGAAGGCTTGCATCTGCACATCCCAATTCGCTGCAGTGGCTGCAGGCTTGTGTCTCCCTGTCCTGATTGGCTGAGGCTGATGCAGCCGTGTGTCTCCACATCCCGATTGGCTGCGGAGGCTGTAGGCTCATGTCTGCATGTTCTGATTGGCTGAGGTGGCTGCAGCTTCATGTCTCCTTGTCCCGATTGGCTGAGGCTCCTGCAGCCTCCTGTCTCCATGTCCCGATTGGCTGAGGCTGCTGTAAGCTTATAGCTGCACATTCCAATTGGCTGAGCTTGCTGCAGCCTTGTGTCTCCACATCCCGATTGGCTGAGGCTGATGCAGCCTTGCATCTCCACGTCCCGATTGGCTGTGGTGCCTGCAGGCTCATGTCTCCCTGTCCCAATTCGCTGAGGCAGCTAAAGGCTCACGTTTGCACGTCCTGATTGGCTGAGGCTGCTGCGTGCTTGTGTCTCCCTGTCCTGATTGGCTGCGGTGCCTGCAGGCTCGTGTCTGCACATTCCAACTTGCTGAGGCTGCTGCAGGCTCATGCCTCCACATCCCAGTTCGCTCAGGCTGATGCAGCCTCATATCTCCCTGTCCCGATTGGCTGCAGTGGCTTCAGGCTCGTGTCTGCACGTCCTGATTGGCTGAGGCTGCTGCAGGCTCATGTCTCCCTGTCCCGATTGCCTGCAGTAGCTGTAGGATTGTGTCTGCACGTCCCAATTGGCTCAGGCTGCTGCAGCGTCCTCTCTGCCTGTCTTGATTGTCTGAGGCTGCTGCAGACTCACATCTCCACATCCCGATTGGCTGAGGCTGATGCAGCCTTCCATCTCCCTGTCCCGACTGGCTGAGGTGCCTGCAGGCTCGTGTCTCCCTGTCCCACTTCAGCAAGGCAGCTAAGGCTCACGTCTCCATGTCCTGATTGGCTGCTGCTGCTGCAGACTCATGTCTCCACGTCCCAATTGGTAGAGGATGCTGCAGCCTCGTGTCTCCATGTTCTGATTGGCTGAGGCAGCTGCAGGCTTCTGTCTCCGTTTCCTGATTGGCTGAGGTGGATGCATCCTCTCATCTCCACATCCCGATTGCTCGAATCTGCTGCAGCCTCGTGTCTCCCTGTCCGATTACCTGCAGTGGCTGCAGGCTCGTGTCTGCACATCTCGATTGGCTGAGGCTGATGCACCCTCATGTCTCCCTGTTCCAATTGGCTGTGGTGCCTGCAGGCTCACGTCTCCATGTCCCAATTGGTTGTGTCTGCTGCAGCCTCATGTCTCCATGTTCCGATTGGCTGAGGCTGCTGCAGGCTTGTGGCTCCCTGTTCTGATTGGCTGTGGTGGCTGCAGGCTTGTGTCTACACATCTCGATTGGCTCAGGCTGATGCACCCTCATGTCTCTCTGTTCCGATTGGCTGTGGTGGCTGCAGGCTCATGTCTCCCTGTCCCAGTTCACTGAGGCAGCTACAGGCTCACATCTGCACATCCTGATTGGCTGAGGCTGCTGCAGGCTCATGTCTCCATGTCCTGATTGGCTGCGGCAGCTGCAGCCTCTTGTGGTTTAACCCCAGCCATCAGCCAAGCACCACGCAGCCGCTCCATCGCTCCCTCCTCACTCCCAGCGGGATGGGGAGGAGAATCGGGAAAGAAGGTAGAAGTTGTGGATTGAGACAAGAACAGTTTAATAATTAAAGTAAGATATAATGCTAACAATAATGATAATGAAATATAATAATAATAGTAATGAAAAGGAATATAATGGGAAAAAAAAGAAGAGGGGGGGAAGAAAGGAAGAAAAAAACCAAACCCAGTGATGCACAATGCAATTGGTCACCACCCGCTGACCACCTGCTGAATGAGCCGCGATCTGCGCCTCCTGGCCAACTCCCCCCGTTTATATACTGGGCATGACGTTCCATGGTATGGAATACCCCTTTGGCTAGTTCCCGTCAGCTGCCCTGGCTGTGCTCCCTCCCAGCTCCTTGCCCACCTGCTTGCTGGCAGAGCATGGGAAACTGAAAAGTCCTTGGCTTAAGATAAGCGCTACTCAGCAACAACTAAACCATCAGCGTGTTATCAACATCATTCTCACACTAAATCCAAAACCCAGCACTGTACCAGCTACTAAGAAGAGAGTTAGCTCTGTCCCAGCCGAAACCAGGACGCAGCCTCGGGTCTCCCTGTTCCGATTGGCTCAGGTGCCTGCAGGCTCATGGCTCCACATCCTGATTGGTTGAGGCTGCTGCAGCCTTGCATCTCCACGTCCTGATTGGCTGAGACTGATGCACCCTCACGTCTCCCTGTCCTGACTGCCTACAGTGGCTGCAGGCTCGTGTCTGCATGTTCTGATTGGCTGATGCTGCAGTCTCACATCTGCACGTTCCGATTGGCTGAGGGTGCTGAAGCCTATTGTGTCCAAATCCCGATTGGCTGAGGCAGCTGTAGGCTTGAATCTGCACATCCTGGTTGGCTGCAGTGGCTGCAGCCTTGCATCTCCCTGTTCCAATTGGCTGATGCAGATGCAGGCTTGTGTCTCCATATCCCGATTGGCTGAGGCTGCTGCAGGCTCACGTCTCCACATCCTCATTGGTCAAGTCTCCTGCATCCTCCTTTCTCCCTGTACCAATTGCCTATAGTGGCTGCAGGCTCATGACTCCACATCCCGATTGGTCGAGTCTGTTGCAGCCTCATGTCTCCACGTCCTGATTGGCTGAGGATGCTGCAGCCTTGCTTCTGCACATCCCGATTGGCTGAGGCAGCTGTAGGCTTGTGTCTCCCTTTCCCAATTCGCTGAGGTGGATGCATCCTCTTATCTCCACGTCCCAATTGGTCAAATTTGTTGCAGCCTTGTGTCTCCCTGTCCCAGTTGGCTGCGTTGGCTCCAGGCTTGAGTCTGCATGTTCCGATTGGCTGAGACAGCTGCAGCCTCATGTCTCCACATCCTGATTGGCTGTGGTGCCTGCAGGCTCATGTCTCTGTGTCCTGATTCACTGAGGCATCTACAGGCTCACGTCTCCACATCCGATTGGCTGAGGCTGCTGCAGACTCACATCTCCACATCCCGATTGGCTGAGGCTGATGCAGCCTTCCATCTCCCTGTCCCGATTGGCTGCGGTGCCTGCAGGCTCATGTCTCCCTGTCCCACTTCAGCAAGGCAGCTAAGGCTCACGTCTCCACATCCTGATTGGCTGCTGCTGCTGCAGACTCGTGTCTCCACGTCCCAATTGGTAGAGGATGCTGCAGCCTCGTGTCTCCATGTTCTGATTGGCTGAGGCAGCTGCAGGCTTCTGTCTCCGTTTCCTGATTGGCTGAGGTGGATGCATCCTCTCATCTCCACATCCCAATTGCTCAAATCTGCTGCAGCCTTGTGTCTCCACATCCTGATTGGCTGCGGTGTCTGCAGCCTTGTGTCTGCACATCTCGATTGGCCGAGGCTGATGCACCCTCATGTCTCCCTGTTCCGATTGGCTGTGGTGCCTGCAGGCTCATGTCTCCCTGTTCTGATTGGCTGAGACAGCTGCAGCCTTGTGTCTACCTGTCCCGATTGGCTGTGGCTGCTGCAGGCTCCTGTCTCCACTTCCTGGTTGGCTGAGGCTGCTGCAGCCTCCTTTCTCCCTGTCCTGATTGGCTGCAGTGGCAGCAGGCTCCTGTCTCCACTTCCTTATTGGCTGAGGCAGCTGTAGGCTCACGCCTCCATGTCCCAATTGGCTGTGGTTGCTGCAGCCTTGTGTCTCCACATTCTGATTGGCTGAGGCTGCTGCAGGCTCATGTCTCCACGTCCTCATTGGTCAAGTCTCCTGCAGCGGCCCTTCTCCCTGTCCCGATTGGCTGTGGTGGCTGCCAGCTCATGTCTCCACATCCTCATTGGTCAACTCTACTGCAGCCTCGTTTCTCCACGGCCTGATTGGCTGAGGCAGGTGCAGCCACATGTCTCCATATCCTGATTGGCTGCAGTGGCTGCAGGGTCGCTTCTCCACGTTCCGATTGGCTGAGATGGCTGCAGGCTTGGGTCTCTACCTTGCAATTGGCTGAGACTGCTGCAGCCTCATGTGTCCCTGTCCTGATTGGCTGAGACTGCTGCAAGCTAATGTCTCCACATCCTGATTTGTTGAGGCTGCTGCAGGCTCCTTTCTCCCTGTTCTGACTGGCTGAGACAGCTTCAGGCTCATGTCTCCACGTCCTGATTGGCTGAGGGGGCTGCAGCCTCGTATCTCCATTTTCCAATTGGCTGAGGCAGCTGCAGAGTCCTTTCTCCCTGTCCTGATTGGCTGCAGTGGCTGCAGACTCATCTCTCCCTGTCCCAATTGGCTGAGGCTGGTGCAGCCTTGTGTTTCCACGTCCTGTTTGGTCGACTCTGCTGCAGCCTCACATCTCTACATCCCGATTGGCTATGGTGGCTGCAGCCTCATTTTTCCCTGTCCCTGTTGGCTATGGTGGCTGCAGCCTCGTGTGTCCATATCCTGATTGGCTAAGGCAGCTGCAGCCTCCTGTCTCTATGCCACAATTGGCTGAGGGAGATGCAGGCTCGCATCTCCACATCCCGATTGGCTGTGGCAGCTGCAGCCTTGTGTCTGCATGTCCTGATTGGCTGACATGGCTGCAGCCTCGTGTCTGCACATCCCAATTGGCTGCGGTGTCTGCAGCCTTGCATGTACACGTCCCAATTGGCTGAGACTACTGCAGCCTCCTTTCTCCCTGTCCTGATTGGCTGTGGTGGCTGCATACTGATGTCTCCCTGTCCCAATTAGCTGAGGCTACTGCAGCCTCGTGTCTCCACTTCCTGATTGGTCGAGGCTGCTGCAGCCTGACATCTCCCTGTTCCGATTGGCTGAGGCTACTGCAGCCTCATGTTCCCCTGTCACGATTGGCTATGGTGGCTGCAGGCTTCTGTTTGCACATTCTGATTGGCTGAGAAGGCTGCAGCCTTGTATCTCCATGTCCTGATTGGCTGCAGTGGCTGCAGCCTCCTGTCTCCCTGTCCCGATTGGCTGAGGCAGCTGCATCCTCATCTCTCCCTGTCCTGATTCGGTGAGGCTGATGCAACCTCATGTCTCTCTGCCCCAATTGGCTGTAGTGGCTGGAGGCTCATGTTTCCACATCCCGATTGGCTGCAGTTTCTGCAGGCTTGGGTCTCCACATTCCGATTGGCTGAGGCTGTTGCTGCCTCATGTCTCCCTATCCCGATTGGCTGAGGTGGCTGCAGCCTCATGTCTCCACATCCTGATTGGCTGAGGCAGCTGCAGAGCAGTTCCCCCACAGGCAGGTGGGCCGGGGGGCTGCTCCCCACCTCTGCCGTCCCCGGCTCCCTCCAGCCGTGGCCGCGGCGCCTGCGGAGCCCGGTCCCACCGCATGTGCTCGGGCCGCCCCACGCCAACGCCCGGCGCTCCCTGCATGCCCCGCTCCGCGTCCCGCCGGGGTGCTGCTGGGTGGGCTCTGGGCGCACGCAACGCCCGGGGCGTCCGCGGGAATTTAAAAGAGGGAATCCGCTTCAGCCTCGTTTGTGATCCTTTAAGATTTGCAAATATTTGCGCAGGCGAACTCGGTCCTTAGCCGAGCCGCCGGGGTGAGGCAGGATTGCAAACAGGAGGAGAGAAATGTCGGTTTAGGTGAACGTTCACATCTGCCAGGTCTGGTCTCTGGAAGTTCTCTGGCCTGGGCCGGATGGACAGCAGCAATAACGTGACAGGGGTTGCATGACCAGCCCTCCAACGCGTGCAGCGGCTGTAGGAAGCCATAAGCACAGGCACTGACAGCTTAAACAGATTGGTGAGAACAATTGTCACCCAAGAATACAAAAAAACACTGGAAACGAGAAGTGCGTCTGCCAGACAAAGGACTGCATTTTTAGACAAACTCTTTGCTGTGATTAGTCTGTCCAGCTCCACCTGCTTCCATGGAGATGAGAATCTCCATCTCCCAACGCACCAGCCGAATCCCGGCTGCCTTCGCGTAGACCTTCTTCCACGAGGAGGAGACCCTCATCCTCCTCGTGATGGGAGCCCGAGCTCCCGTCCCCCGTCCGCAGCCCTAAGACGTTTCGCAGTTGCCAACTGCCCCCCTCACCACGCCGCGTTACGGCCCCCGTCCCTCCCTTCGGGGACCTGCCACCTTCTGCCACCACAGCCCTGTCCTGCCTCCCCACCACAGCAGACCTTGGCCTCTCCCTCCACCGCTGCCTGTGGCCTCGCCGGGGGGGATATACACAGCATCCCCCCACCCCAAGACCCTCCGATTTCTGGAACATCCCAAATCCTGCTCATCCCTTTCTTTTTTGGGGAGAGGGGGGGCCTTGCCATCAGCTGGTATAACATAACCCCTGCAAGGTTTCTGGGGCGCAGATGATCTTTCCTGTATGCCTACCATCGCCGTGGAGGAGAGCGATGCCCAGCAGCCAACTGGGAAACCGGGCTCCCACCACCCATCCCTACGGACACAGCTCCTCCGGGCAAGCATGTAACCCCTCCTCCCTCCGCCCCAAGCATCCCTCTCCGGGGTGATAAGCCCCCCAAAAAACAAGGGATACTCATCCCCAGGATAAAATAACCCCTGGGGTCAGGGGTCCTGGGTGGCCACCGTGGAGGAGGAGATGCCGTGCGGGGCCGGTACGGGCGCGGGGTCGGGCTGGCCGCGACCGGTGGTCGCGGCCAGCCCGACCCCGCGCCCGTACCGGCCCCGCACGGCCTGGGGGGGCCCCATCGGACGCCCCCATCCCCGTTACCATCAGACGAGCCGCGCCCCGCAGCTTTGTTCCCCGCAACCGGTACCGAGGGCGGAACCGGCTCCGGGGGATGAAGGGGCTGGGGAGGACGGGGCCGGGGGGGGGTGGGGGGTGGATCGCGGTGTTCGGTAAACTTGGGGGGCGGAGGGGGGGGGACGACGACGACGAACGGGGGACGCGGGGGCACGGCGGGGAGATAAAGGGCGGCCGCCGGCGGCCGAGTTAGGAGGAGCTGTTTTGCATCCCTTCACGTCAGCCTTGCCTCATTCCCTCCTTCTTCCTTCCTGCGCACCCAGCGCCGGGCCCGGAGCCGCCACCGCCGCCGTCGCCGCCGCGCCCCGCGTCCTGCGGAGCCGCCGCGGGAGTCTCACGGTGAGTCCCCGCCACCGGGCTCCCACTCCCCCTACAACCTCCCCACCGCCCCTGCCTCCACCGGGGTGGGTTTGGGGAGAGGGGGGGGAGACACACACACACACACGGGGGGGGGGACGGGGACGACACCCCGTCGGTCCGTAGCCGGGGCCACCGATATGTCGCCGCCTTCTCTTTCGCTTCCCCCCGCGACGGAGACGGGAGCGATGGCGGCGGGAGGGAGCGGGGACGGGGTGGGGGACGGGGTGCCCGCTCCGCACGTGGGTCCGCCGCCGCGCCCCCCCCCGCCCCAAACCACCCCCCCTCCCTCTCCCCGCTCCCCGCCGACAAGTTTCCCCGTCGCCGCTCGCAAACTTTCTCCGCGGTCGCGGGGCCGATAAAGTTGCGGGGAGGGCGGCTCGGCCCGGCCCGGCTCCCGGCCGCCGGGTCGTTACCTGTTGAAGGAGGGAGAGCGGCGGCCCCGGTGGAAGCATCACCCCCGGGCCGGGCTCCGCGGCACCGAGCGCGGCTTTGCGGGGGGGGATGGAAGGAGAGGGGGGGGCTCCCGGGGAGCGGCTGGGAGGGGGAGCCCGCGTAGGTAACGCGGGTGGGTGGGGATGCCCGGAGGGGGAGAGGGCTGGTTGGGTGTCGGGACGGTCGCCGAGCAGCACCCCGGGTTGCCCCGACCCGGCGCATCTTCGCCCCGCGGCGAGGGGCAGCCGCTGCCCGCCGCCCTCCTCGGGGCGGCTGCGGGGCGGGGGGGCCGGCGGGTTCACGGCGCTGCTGGGGACCGGGACCGGGGAGAAAGCCGGGGGGGGGGGGGGCGTCCCGCGCAGGCCGCGCCCGAAGTTTGGGGACAGTTTCCAGGCGCTGGGGACCGGACCGCGGCGGCTGTCCCGGGTGTGCTCCCCCGTATTTACAGCAACAGAGGGAAAGTGCCGCGGGGGGGGACGGGGGGGGCTGAAATGAAAAGGGTTGGGTGACTCTGCAGGGCCCAGGCTGCCCCATCCCGCACTGGGCAGGTCCCGCTTGCACTTTCCGTCACGGAGGCACCCCCAGATTTCCCGGTGTCGGGACCCCCCGACAGCTCCATGGCAGGGTCTCGGTCTGGGGGCACCGCTGCTGCCGGGCCGGGGGCTGCTTTGTCTTCTGCTTCCCTGCTAGGGACAGCGGCTCCTCCGGGACTCCCTGTTTGTGCAGCCCTTTGATAGCTCCCTGTTAATCAACAGGATGCGGTGGTTAAATTCGTTATAATTAATTAATTAGTCAATCATCAGTAGTCTCTTTGTAAGCAGCCTGTGTGGGCAGAGGAGGGGGAGCGATGGGAGTGGAAGGCGGCATCCTGGAGCCTGACCTCCCGCCGGGTCCGGACCCAGCAGCGCCACGAACTCCACCATGCTCCCACACTTCAGCCGGGGGAGACCCGCTCCACGCCACGCTCCCAGCCTGGCTTGGCGGCTTCTCGCGTCACTGGTTTAAACCAGCCTCACGAAGCCGTATATGCAGCGGTTCCAGCAAACACGGTTCCAGTCTGATTTGTGCAGGTAGTCCAGGCCGGCCGCAGAATTTTAACAAACGCATCTTAGGTTGGAGGGAGACCCCAGACCCACGGCTTTCCCAGGGAGACCCCTGAGAAGTCACAGTAGGGGCACTCGTTTCAGCATCCCCTTCGGAGCCCCGGGGGGTAACCGACTCCTGACAGTCAGTTGGGGAGCAGCAGCTGTGGCAGCAAGCACCGTTTCAGCAGCGAACGGCAGCGCTGTGACCGGTCCCCCCTGCTCCCACCCCTGGGTGACAGCTTCCCCACCCGTGGGAGCCAGGCACGTCCTCCTCAGTGAGAGCCAGCACGGGCAGAGCCCAGATAACAAACCTGCTGGGCCGGGCTCCTCTTCGGCGAGCAGGCTTCCATTAATGCCCTCTTTGAATAGTCATCCCATTATATCCCTGTAAAATGGTAAATTAGATCACAGTAACTTGAGCTCTGCTACGCACCGAGAAACATTCCCCGCCTAAATTTGGGAGGTGACTCGGAGGATCAGACGTGGATACCTGGAGCGGAGGGAGTGGGAGCATCTTCCATGGTGCCCAAGTGGCGTGTCTCCTCTTGTTCCTTTTGACATTGGCAGGGTTTGGTTTAATCTCTGAGAAAGTGGCTTTAGTTGGTTTTACTGGACCACAATGCAAAGAAGGTTTTTCATTTGTAAATTAGTTTAGGAAACACTGTGTAGAGAGGGATGAGCACAAACGTCGCCCTGCTCTACTGTACAGCTGGAAATGTTAAGGAATAGGCAAAATGGTGTTTTTGTACCACAAAGAACGTGCTAGCATACAATCCTGTGAGTGAGAGTGTTGCCTACACTCCTTACGTTGCTTTTACATTTACTCTTTGTTGAGAAGTAGGCTCCAATTCAGCGTCTGCTTGAGCACGGTCTCCTTAACGTCAGCTCAGCGGGGCCACGTCCGTGGGTGTTCTGCCAGGCCAGGGCCAGACCAGAGGCAAGGGGAGAGCTGAGTGCTGTCCCCGACGGGCCGGGAGCGGGGGGTTTCCTGCCGGTTTTACTGCTGTCGCCCCCCCTTCCCTCCGCTGCCCACCGCGGGTTTTGGTTTCCCTTGACCCTTTACATCTCCTCCTGTGAGACGGCGAGCGGGTACACTGGCACCGAGGGCGGCCCATGAAATGTCCCAGATACCGGCTCAGGGCATGCTTGCCGTGGAGGCGGCGCAGTTTGACTGGAAGAACGTTGCTGGATGGCCGAGATGTGCCGGCAGCGCCGCGGTCCCGTCCTTTGTGCCTGCCCGCGGCCGGGAGCCCTCGGGATGAGTCACGGTCCCCGCTGAGGTCCCTGAGCCCTTCCCGCAGGGCTTGACCTTGGGGACAGAGGACTGTGATGAGCGTTTTCCCTTTGTCCCGCTGTCCCACATTTTCCTCCTCCAGCCCCGTGCACAGCTCTCCTCCTCCCTCGGTCCTTCTCGCAAACGGCAGCACGTCGCGGTGGCATTTGTGTTGGGAGAGGGACCCAGCTCAGCCCACCTGCATCCAGGCATGGCTTTCCCTGAAAAACCAATTTCTGTCAAAAGCACGGTGCAGTGGAGTGAAATGCGTGAAGTCGGCCGGGAATGGTGCTCTTGCCGGAGTGGGCTGCGGAGGGGGTTCTGTATTTGAAAAACTAGGAGGCTGCCACTCTTCTTTGCCCTGGTTTCGATGGAGGAGCCGGGTTCCCTCCCGCTGAGAGAATGAGCACGTAACAGTTTCTTTCCCAAACTTTAAATTTAGGGGGGGAAACATGGTTTTAAGTTTTCCTGGTCTTTACTCTCAACTGTCTGTCCATCATTTGAGTGACAGTAAAGTACTTCTAACGAAAATAAATAGAAACAACATGTAAGCATCCTGCATAAAAATCTCTTTGTAAAGCATGCAGCTTCCACGATGCCCTTGTGCTATCGCCGTCCTCCCGTTCCTCTGAACATTTGTACAATGTTCTCCGCAAAGTATCATAGGTTTTTTAGTAAAGGAGAAGCGACCAGGGCAGGGAGGCTTCTTGTTTTTGAGATCCCAGGTCTCCTGGATCGCTGTGAATGTTCTCAAGTGGGAAGAAAAGCCTCATCTCCCACCCTTCCTTCCTTCCTTCCTTCCTTCCTTCCTTCTCAGGCCACCTCTGATCTCACAGCAGAGAGAACGAGGGAGACGGGCAGTGTCCGGATCGCTCTTTTGTGTAGGGCAAGGAAAAAACTTGTAGAAAGTTCATGTGAAACTTCGCAAGACTTGCTCCTGAGATAAAAAAAGAGATAATTGGGTGATGGGGGAGCACCAGAGGCTGCGCAGGGGCAGGATGCTAAGTTAGAACAAGGTACATCCTGCAGCCCTGGGGTCTGTCCAGGAGTCTCGAGGGGCATCGAAGTTGTACAAATGGATTTGAGAAACCCAAGACACATTATTTTTAATTTGAAACAGGCTGGGGAGCCGAAAGCGTTACACTGGGTTTGTGCAAGTCTGCGGGAGTGAGATGGGGGATCGGGAGCCTGGGGGTCTCGCGCTCGCAGGTGGCGAGTTGGAGGGACCGGTGTCCGTTCAGACCCGCTCCCGGGTCACCGGCAGAGTCCCGAGCTGGCAGGATCCGGCTGACACGGCGCACTGTCTCCCTCAACCCACAGGATCTGTGCGATTTGTTGGTGTGGTAGTGGATGAAGGAGGATCGGGGCATCGCTTGTTTGGGCTGCCAAGGGCTTGGGGAGGTCCTGGAGCAGCGGCCGGCGAGGAGCCGCTCGGCGAGGAGCAGCCGGCTGCCTGCGCGGCGCAGGGTGGTGAGGAGCAAAAGCGCTGGGGTTTCACACCGGGCCTTGCGCGGCTCAGCAATGCACAGCTCACGGGGGAAGGGATGAGTGGGAAATTAGTGAAACCCTGTTTTACCCCCAAAAGTGATACTTGCTTTCCGGGAGTGGCTCAGAGGAGGGAAAGGGCAGCGCGGCGCAGAGCGCGGTGACGGTGACACTTCGTGTCGGTAGCTGAGTAGTAACCTATAAAGGCGGAAAATTTGTAACTGTTCTTCACCTTAGAAGGTTAAAAATTAACTGAATCAACCAAGAATCGGATGTGAGCATTGCTGCCGGCAGCTCAAGTGAAGAGCTTTGGGATGCAGCTACGACTGGAAGTGCTGATGGATGGGATGCTGCTCCCTAAATAAAGGAGGAGGGATGATGCTGCTGGGAATGCCACAAAGTTTTCAGGCAGAGGGTGGTGCAGAGGCGGTCACAGCATGAGCGACAGGGAAGGGTCTGACAAACCCACCCCGGAGGTGGCGGCAGTTCGGGGCCACAGTAATGAAAATCCATCTGATGTACTGGGAGAATTTTGGTGGAGAACATTCAATAACGGGAATCCTTACGGCTTTGGGAGAGCAGCAGTTGAAGCAGGTGGGTGGATGGTGGAGCGGGAGCAATGACCCGAGCAGGTTGGGTCTGCGCTGCCTGAACAGGAGCCCTGCCTACAGTCGGAGCTGCCGAAGAGGAGCTGCGGGCGCTGGCACGAGGCTGAGCTTTCGGCGCTCGGAGGTGGCCCCGGTGGGTTGAGGACCCCCCCAGCCAAGGCTGGAGGGGGCAGGCAGAGGGGTGTGGAGGGCTGGGGGTGCCTGCCCGGGGCTGCGGGGGGGAGGTGGGGGCAGCACTGAACCCCACCCTCAGAGCAGGGGGCTGGAAAGGACCGGCAGTGGGTTATTGATGCCAAACACACGGGTCTCGGTGGTGCGGGCGCTGCCGCGGTGCCTGGTGGATCCGTACCCGGCCGGGCACTGGGGTTGGAGGCTTCAGTACTGCAGCGAGAAAAGCAACGTCCAATGCAAGTGTGTTTTAAATGGATGCTGTGACGCAGAGTAATTGAAATGAGTTAATTTAGTTAAAATCAAAACTCTATTCTTCATCTGTTTCCTCTTGCTCTTCAGCACATTCTGCGGGCCCCTGTGCCCTGACAAACAGCATGCTTCCTCTTGCATGCAAAACCATGAGTATCTCCAGCACAGCCTGCGAATGACAGACACAAAGAGGTTTTGACGAAGAAGGAAATATCAGTCAGTCCTTTAAAGGCTTTATCTCAGCACGTCAGTTTGGGGAAGAATGTGTTTTAACTAGGAAGCAGCACGTGGACGTGTTCATTGTTTTACTTCCACATCTTGTGTATGTGAAACCGTATTTCTGCATCGGCATTGTACACCCAGGCAGCGTGGGAGCCGTTGTAGTTAAAAAGGGGAATTTTGTGGGGATTGCAGGCTGAGGCCACAAACAGTTGGTGCAGAAGTGAAATCTTTAGGGCTTGCTGCTGGCTGTCCATCTGAAGCCTTTAACACCCTTCCCTATGAGGTGCTGCTGTTTCCCGCCGCCGTTCCCGCAGCCGGCACCGCAGCAGGGCTGGGTTTGTTCCCTGGGTACGGCCGGGACCGGCCGGCGGCACCGCCGGGCTGGGGGGAGAACCGGGCTTTGCCCCTGGCAGGCAGAAGCCACACCGGGCTGGAGCCCGTGTCCTGCCCGTGGTCATGGGTGACCCGGCGAGGGAGAGGAAGGGGAGGAAGGACGGGCAGAGCTGCAGGAGGAAGAGCACTCGCTGGCTGCCTCTAAATTTATCTTTCCTGTTTCTCGGTAGCAGCATTGTCTCGTGTCCGTGCTCCGTGGTGCCGGGTCACTTCTCCCCTCTCTGCCCTTTCTCCTGCCATCTCATCGCTCGTCTGTATTATCCTGGGTTTAACGAGCTCTCTGTCCTTTCCCTGCTTTTTCTTTCCAATTTTTAATTCTCTAAGTGCTCCCTGCTTGGTGTTTTTCCCTTCCTCCACCCTCGGTCTGTTCTCGCACCCCCGTGCTGAGGCCGCTGTCTCAGGGCCCTTTCGGCAGGGGCCGGGGGGAGCAGCCCCTGCCTCCTCCTGCCGGGGCTGGGCAGGGCTCCGCAGCAGCCCCCGGCCGGGGGTGTTAAACTCCGGGTCTTAAACTCAGTGCCTGCGGGCTCAGCACTGCCGGGACTGGAAATAAAGGCGCGAGCTGGAGGACGGTGTTGGGATGTTTTCCCGTGGGGAGCCCTTTTTTTTAACATGTAATACGCCATTCTCTCCCGGAGAGGAGGCGATGGGTGCAGCCCTCCGACCTGCCGCCGCTTCAGCGCTTTCTCTCTCCCCTTGCTGAGTTTCTCTCTCCCACCACACCTTGCCGGCACGCTGGCATCGCACCCCCGCCCCAGCTCTCCCGCTGCTCCCCCAACGGTGACCACGGCGCCGGTTTTAATGCTCGGGACAGTCTGAGCAGAGATGTCGGCCGTAACGTGCCCACTGGAGCGGAGCCGGCAGAGGAGCAGGCAGATGCCTGCCTGCCGGCAGCCCAGCCGTGCTTGTCCTGGACCTTGCTGGGGAGATGCTGAGCATGGCCAGGTAGATCAGAGATGTCCAGGACTGGCCCAGCCGGCGGCCGCTTTTGGGAAGCGTTAGTTGCTGTTGTAAGGACGGGCATTCCGGGGAGCTGGCTGCCGTTCCCAGCCGGGACACACATCCACGGGGATTGCGGACTCTCCGTCCTCGCAGAGGACTTTCCGCTCTCAAGTACTGACCCCTCAGCCATCTGAAAGGGGGGGCACCATAAAATCTGAGCTTTAATATCTCCATGCTCCGTGCCAATTGCAATCTGGGGTTTTTTTGGAGCCATCTGAGAGTTACCATTTTCAGGCGCTGATCGACCAGCCCTCCTTGGTTTGCCCCTCGGCTTTGCTCCGGAGATGTCGGTATATGTTCTCCGTGGCTGTTTTGCACTCACTGTGCGAGAGGTTCACCCTTCAGCCCTCGCTCACGAGTCCCCGTGGCTGCTGCGGGCAGACCAGCTCATTGCAGGCTTCTGCGCTGTTCAGAGGAGCTGCAGACCCGGGGCCT
This sequence comes from Gymnogyps californianus, assembly GCF_018139145.2. Classification (NCBI taxonomy): domain Eukaryota; kingdom Metazoa; phylum Chordata; class Aves; order Accipitriformes; family Cathartidae; genus Gymnogyps; species Gymnogyps californianus. The sequence goes on along the minus strand of NC_059481.1, from coordinate 24,229,335 downwards.
GGGTTTGTAGGCATGGGTGCCCTCCAGAGAAAAACGACTTTCTAGAAGACAGAACTGTAGGCAGAACTGAAAGAGCCTTTTCCGTCGGTGGTGGCAAGCCTCTTTGCTGAATTTCTTCTCGTCCTTCCCCGTTTTACGCCTTGGCCGTTCAGCACGCGCTTGTGAAGCCCGTCAGGGTAATTGCAGAACTCGTCTGCAGAGAGCAAGCTTTGATTTATGGGGGCTTGAGTGGTTTGGTTTCATTTTATGATTATCAACAAGGGACACATATAAGCAAATTATTTCAACAGCTGAATATTCTGTATATTTATAGGACTTTCTTGCTGTAAGAAGAAAGAGTGCAAAGTACAGCAATTATGCAGATTGTGATGAAAATGGGGACTGGGGTGGTTCAAGCAGACCCAAGCGCGAGCCAGCCCTTGGTGCTGCCAAAGCAAAGGCAAAACGCCTATAGGCAAAAGCAGCTTTGTAGATACATTATAAAATATTTATTAAGATGAGTAAAAAGTACAAACGTTCCCACCCTCCTCAGTCACGGCCGGTGTTTGTCCACTGCATTTTCCCTTACATCAGCCGGCGAGCTCTTCCTGAGCGCATCACGCCGGGTGCGAGTTTCATTCCCTCCCGTGCCCACGGCAGCTCCCTGCCCAGCTTTGCCCAACATCTGCTCCGGCTTCAGGAGTGAAACGGCTGCGAGCTGCAGGGCCCTGGGCATCGCGCAGGGCGAGCTCCGGGTGTGCGAGGCTGTGTCCGTGCCTGACCGTCCAGCCGGTGTGACACGCTCTGGACAGCGGTGCCAAATGCTGTCCTTTGAGCTCCATTTAAAAAAATAAATACATTTGCAGCTCTTGGGTAAAATTTCAGCCTCCACTCAGAGTTAGGAGTGCTGGGTGAACTCTCACGACGTGGTATCATACACAAAAACATAAGTGCAATAAGTGGAAATTTCTTTTTAGCTCGGCCACGTAAACCCCACAGAAGTATGCAGTTAATGCAGCGTTCCTCCAGACCGGCAAGAACCTTTGCCTTCCCCCGCAAGACAAGCAGCCCTGGTCCTCTGGCTGCCGTGGTTTTAAAAGACGTCTGCCATGCAGAAAGGCCCATGCTTTTATGGTTTGTAGGCAGCCGGTGGCAAGCACGTAAATCCAATCGCATAGGCCACGCACCCCATCCTTGGTGAGAATGTGCAGACCACAGCACCCAGGGACCCGGCTGCTGGACACGTCTCCTGGAGCTCCGGGAGAGCAGAGATGTCACTGGGGACCGCCTTTCCCTCTGCTCCCAGCTGCTCCAATCTGATGCATTTCAGGACTCAGATTTCAAAATCTAAATTTCTGAAGTCGCCAGGAACGTGAGGGACGTCGGCTGCGGAGTCCTTTGTGCAGGGAGCCTTTCTGCAGAGATCACCCCGACAGGTTCCTCACTGATGTGTCCAAAGTGGAATAAAAAGTAGCTCAGCTTAAAGAAAAAAAAAAAATCCCCAAACTTCACTCTCTCATAGACTCTCAAATAGTCTGAAATTACCTATACAGCCTTTATTTTCTGGAGCACCCGTCCAGTAGCTGCCGTACATTCATTATCCTTCGCGAGGGCAGACGCAGTGCCTCCTGGCTTGGAGAGGCATTTTCCCCGTCAGTCGCTCTGACTTCCCTGGCTTGAATTTTACCTGTCACCATTTCAGACTTCTCATCTGTGTCAGGTTAGGCTCCGTGCTGGAGCATTTTTTCCTTTGATGGCAAAGTTTGGTATTTTGAAACAGACTCTTTGTGTTCCCGCCATGCTGCCGCTCGGGGCTGCGGGATTCGGGACAAACCGCCGTCCCTGGGCCCCCGCAGGGCGTACGGAGGGTGGCTGTGGATGGGGCCGGCGTGCGCGCACCGGCGCTTGGAAACCTGTTTGCTGAGCTTTGAGAAAATGGAAGCAATGCGGGGTGTTAGCCACATTCCCGACTGAACCCCCTAATGCACGCAGGCACGGTCAGAGGCAGAAACGGCCTTGCTACGGCCAGGGACGTGAGTGGAGTCCTCGTGCTGCCGGTTACCGGCGGGACGGAGCAGGGCAGCGCCGTCGGCTGCGATAGCCCCGTTTGCCAGGATAAGGTTTTGCCTACCGAAGTCCTCGGCGCTGGTGGCCGGCAGGCAGCCGCGCTGTGGCTGTTGTTTGTCACCGTGTGCTCGCTGTCCCCCGCGGGTGGCCCTGCGGCAGCGGGTCCTGGCGATGGGGATGGAGCTGGGCACCCCAGGGCTGGGGAAGGATCTCAGCCCGAGTCCCATGGATGGCTGTCTCTGGCTCCTGTTCCCCCTCTCGCCCGGTGTCTCCAGTTCAGGTGTCACTGGAGACCCTCTGTGGTGAGGGTGCCCAGAGCCACAGCTGCCCGGGGTGGGTGCTGAGGCTGGCAGGGCTTGGGGGGCGGGGGGCACTCTGGGGGTGCCCTTTATTCGTCTGACTCCCCTCTTGCCCTGCCGGGGTTTGCACCCTGCGGAGCAATTCTGAGGAAGACTGGGTGGTCCGGAGAGGCACCTCGGGGACAGGGCAGGGGGAGCAGCACCCACAGCCTGCGCGAGGCCCCGGCAACAGCTCTGGGTCTCCGTGGCTGCGGGAGAGCCTTGGGACCGTGGGAGGAGAGCGGACACGGCTGGCTTTGGTTCATCGCCTAAAACCTGGGGGAGACGAAGCACCCGCGGCTGGAGGGGGCAGATGCTCACGCTGCACCGGAGCAGGGCAGGCTGCCCGCACCCTCGCTGCCCGCGCCGGGGCCTCTCCCAAGGAGGAGGGCAGCAATACGGGGCAGAGCAGGGAATGCCCTGGAGCTGGGCAGAGCAGCCCATGTCCCCCAGGCTGCGTGGCTGTTCCCCTGTCCCACAGATCCGACCACGCTGCGTGTGCCCCATCGGCAGATCCCCCCCCCAGATGCCTGCGGCCGTTGTTCACCCCACCTGGCCAGCACTGCCGGGGAATACTGTATTTTCCATATCTGGCTTAGCATGATCGCTTCCTTGGGTCAGTCCCGAGCTGAGATTTCATACACTGCCACCGGCGGGGACCCTCCGCCTGGGACCTCCTGCTCCCTCCGCCCCTGCACCACGCTTTCCAAACGCGCATCTTTCTGAACTGCTCAGGAAAGGACCTGAAACACTTTTCGCCTTGCGGATCTGAAAGTAATGTGGCGTTTGCAGCTGAGCAGTCAGTTTTGCTCCTAAAATGGTGCGACACATCCAATAGCATTGTTATCGGAGAAATCAGAAGCGGGACGTTCCCAGAGGGCCCGGCCTGGTGCCTGGCGTGGGTAGGACGGGGTCCAGTGGCTCCCCAGCCCCTGCCCGTACCTCTGCCCACCCGCTGCGGGAAAGCTCCGATTCTCCCTCCTCCTTTCGCCTGTAGGCTATAGAAAATTCCACTCGATGTGTTTGTTATTGAACATTTCTATCCTCACGGCTGGCGTCACCTGTGAGTTCTGCAGGGGAGATTTCGTGTGTAATTCCTTGAGACACTGAGCTGGGAGGTCCTGTGTTCCTCCACGCTGTTTTGGCCATACTTCGCCTCGCAAAGGCTTATCAGGGGTCTTTTCCCTTCACTAAGAGCAAACCGCAATCAGCAGTGGTGTGCTCAGGGACGTCCCGACGGCTGCTGGCTCGCAGGGGCCGGTGCGGTTGGTAGCAGTTTTCTCCAAAGCAGAACTGCCTGAAAATCTGAAGTTCACGGAGGAGACACAGAGTGAAATGTCCCCTCACCGGCAGCTCCTCGCCCTCTCCTCAGAGCAGCCTCCATGCCGGCAGCAGGACCTGGCTCTAGTTATCAATAATAGCGGGCTTCAGAAGCTCTGACAAGTTTTACATGTGAAAGATTATCCAGTCGAGTATTAATTAACACGCTCAAATTAGAACCCCTTGGCTATGATTATCATATTACGCGGCCCAGCAGAGGTGATGGCGGATGCGGTGAGCATCGCGGAACGAAGCAGCCCCGGCTCCCCGGCTGCGCGGTGCAGCCGCCGGTGCTGCTGCCCCGTCCGGCGTCTGTCCTTGTGCTGCGCGGTGGTACAGCACCGGCAGCAGAGCTCAGCCGATGCCCCGCCACGGTGGGCGCAGCATCCCTGCGGGGAGCGGGCAGCCGGGAGGGCAGGGGAGGAGGTCCAGCCCTGGCAGGGCTCTGGGACCCCCTTGTCTCCAACACCGGGAGCGGCTGTTTGAGAAGCAGAAGGGAGTTTTGCGTGACCGTGCTGGCCGTTGAGCTGAGATTCCTGTCCGTGCTCGCCCCGGGCTCGGGGCAAGCGTTTCCTGGCTGGCCATTGCTCAGCACATGGGAAGACTGAACTTGTCAGCAAAATCACGTGCAGTCTGGAGCGTTCACCATCCTCCCGGCCTTTAACTCTCTGGGTGGAAAATTTCTGGCTGCCGTGAATGGATCCGGGCAGTCCCTGTGTCCCCATTTCTCCATTCTCGCAGCCCAGCACAGGATGGGGCCCAGGGGAGAAGGGGGCGGCTGGGCCCAAGGGCTGCCATCCTGCGGGCAGCACTGCCTGCACGTGGGCAAGCCCCACACATGGGGAATATAAAAAATATGTTATCAAAATTGTTTCCAAAGACAAGGGCAGCGACAATCTCAAAAGTGAGACCATCTTCCTGCTGCGGGGGTCTCCCCTCCCGTTCCTCTTGGGGTGGCACACGTCTCACATTTGTAACGTTGGTTGTTTTTCCCCTTGTACAACCAGCCAGCCAGGTTACACATACAAGGGTGCTCGAGCTCCTACTTGTGTATCCGTTCCTCTGACCTCCAGCCACTTTTATTGCTCTGCTTTGAGGTTCCCGCAGTTTATGATTAACCCCTGGCACCGGGGGATGCTGAGCAGGAGCGATGCTGAGCGGCTGCTCTACAGGCTCCCACGCAGGGAGGTCGTCTTCTGCCTGCTCCGGGCTCTCACCTCCCGCCTGGGTCTGCTTTGCTGTCAGAAAGCGTTGCAATTCCAGGTCTAGCTTGCTGCCCGCAGGAACTCGGGGTGCCTGTTGCCTCTCGCTCGGTTTCCCTCGGGCCCTGGGGGACCCTGCTGTCCTGGTGGGCTCCATCTTCAGCATTTTCTTCTCACTGCATTTTTACTCTCCCTTTGTCCCATGTCACAACGCCTCTCTCCTTACTGCGCTTTTTGGTTCATCTTCACACATGAGGGTCTGTTACCCCCCCACCTCTGCTGAAGATGCTGAACAAACCGGGAGAGTACTGGGGTTTGCAGACCGGCGGTAAAAGCCCCGTCAGGCCTCTCCTGGCAGGGGTGTCTGCTGTCGCTTTCATCTGCTGAGGGGTTTGGGGTTTGCAGGGCAAGGGGGGCTGCACCGGGCACCGGCCCACCCTTCGCCCCCCCAATCCCTGCAGACCCCCAGGGCCGGCACCCGCAGTGGTTGGCCCAGAATCGGGCCCTCGGTTTTGCATCCGTCACAACTGTCCCTCATCTTTCTTTGCAAGGTTTGGGTTTTGACCTAAATCTCTGGCGCCGGTTGCTTTTCATGGCCACACTTGTTTCGACAGATTTGTTTTCTCCGAGCGTTTGCTCCGTGGTTTTTCCTAGGGACGGCGTGGTGGCTTTTCATCTGGGAGACCTGATGGTGAGGACAGGCCTTCCCAGAGCCGCACTGTGCAGAATTTCATTTACTTTTTTTACATATCTGCATGTGTGATTACTGCGAGAGGTATTTTTAAAAGTAGCTCGGCGTCTCTTTCAGGGAGTTAGCAAAGAGCAGATTTATTTTCTGCTATGCTGAGAATTAACTCCCCTTTCTTCCTCTTCCCTCTGCCCCCGCTGGAAAGAGAGAGAATGCAGAAAAGAAGAAAGGATTTACATTGTGGTGGTGATTGGCACAGGCTGTGAATGAGAGGTCATTTCATCTGGCTGTTTCTTTTCAAGCGCTCTTTTTTTCATGCACACTGTATTCAGGCTGGGAGCATTCTTTCTTTTCAAAGCTTCTCTGTCTGTCTCTCTCTTCCCCCTCCTTTATTTTTCATCCCTTTTCTTTACTTTTGCTGTCTTTTCATTCTGTTTTTCTCCACCCCCTTGGGGCTCCATTTTTTCTTTCCTCTTTCCTCTATTCAGTTCCTTTTTTCTTCTCGCATCTTTTTTGAATAGCTCTTCTATTTTTGGAGAGGAAAGGGAGTATGTCGAAGAGAAGTCGTTGCAGCAAGGAGGAACTTGAAAGTCTTTCTTTCCCTGTTTATTTCACTTAAAAGCAAAAATTGTTTTCCAAGGGAGAGCGAGGTTTCTGTGCGAAGCCTTTGAAGCGAGGCTGGGACGGCGGCCGGGGTGGGATTTCTCCCTGCTCCTCGCCACACCACAAACACCGTCGGTCCCAAACTGCTGACAAACACCCAGAGCCCCGTAAAGCACGGGGAGGTCTGCGGGTCGGTGCTGTTTCGGCTGGGGTGTGGGTGCTCGTGCTGCAAGAGGGGGGTCCAGGCAGGAGCAGCCCCTCTCCCTCAGCTCCGGCCGGGCTCGCCCCCGGCCACTGCTCGCCCTGCACCTTCGGACACCAATTGCTTGTATTTAATCACTATTTCTGTCACTGGTGCTCCTGTCCGAGTGAACGGCAGCATTTTAAGACATGAAATGACAACGAGCTCGGAAAGCAAGATCCTGAGAGCTCTCTGCTGCGGCATGTGTCCCTGCGCGGCGCTGGGGAGGAGGCAGGTGGATGGGGACGGAGAGGCCACGTTTGTGTCGTTTCGAAGGGGGAACATTGCGTTTGCACAAGTAGCCCATGGGAAAACGTGGGACGTGCCGGAGCGCAGTGCCGGGTCCCCGGGGCGCGGGGTGGCCATTGGCCATGTCTGATGGACACGGGGCTTCGGGGTGCCGGGGTTCCGTGGGTTCGGGCCCTTCCACAGCAGAAGAGCAGGAAGGGTCTCGTACGTGTCCATAAGGCCGCAGCGATTCCAGTCGGGTCTAAGGGAAACACCCTTGCTCAGCAGGACGAGGCTGGTCCCCGAGCCGCTGCTCCCTGGGCGCAGTTTGGTGCCACCAGCAGCTCGCCATCAGAGCTCTCCTAGCAGCTCCGTCGTCTTGCTTCAAGAAGAGCTGCCTAGGCAGGAGGGCTGATAGATCAGGCTCAAAGCTTGATCAGCTCAGTCTTCTAAAGAAGAGATGTTGTTGTGCCATGTAGCAAAGCGACAGGAGTTCCTCAGGGAAGGCAGCTGGGGGGGGGGGGTGCCGAGAATCCCCCTCCCGAGCGCTGCCAGCCCGAGCGCTGGTCCAGGCATTAACCATCAGCAGGCTTTGGTGTGGCTTTGGCTGCTCAAGGAGCCAAGGTTTCGCGATCCCTTGGCAGAAGCGGAGCGCTGGCTCCAGCGTTTGCTTTGGCTCGGTCCGTCTGTGCACAGCGGTTTCCTAAGGAGACTTCCCTGGTGCAGGGAGAGCACTCATGGTAACGAACCTGCTCCGATGGGCTCCTCGCTGTGCTGCGTACCACAGAACGGGGGTCCCCTGGAAGTGACCCTGTGCTGCCAAGTCAGACCCAGGCCTCCCCTGCTCCTTCCTACCGTCCCCCAGACCCCGGAGGAGCACGTCCTCCCCGGGCGGCTCTCATCCTTCCGTCACCCCCATGGCCAAACTGATGCGATTAGGACTCTGATTTTCAGAAAGCATCTTTTCCCCATTATTTTTAGTCTCCCCTGGTTGCTTTGAAATAAAGAAGAAGTTGAGGGCTGATCTAAGACACACGAGCAGGCGTTGGACTGGAGCCACCGGCTTTCATGTTGGCTGCATTAGAGAGGGGCTGGAGGACGGGGCTCAGGACCGGCTGGCGAGGCTTCGCCCAGCACCCAGCAGCCGGGTCCTGCTCTGGAAAGCGAGGCAGAGAGCGCGGGTGTGTGCCCGGGGCTGCTCCTCTCCTGCTAAAACAGCGGTTCTGGGTGAATAGCGTATGCACAGAAAATACAGCAAAGCGGGGACTCCTCGCACTGCCGCCCCGACAGCAAAATGTGGGCAGGTGAGCCCTGCAGGCAGCGCAGGAGGGGGATCTGGTTGCCCGATCCTGGACGTCTTGTAGTGCGAGAGGAGAATTCTGCTTCCCCTTTGTGTGAAGGGCTTTGGAGGAAGGATGGAAGGGCCTCGCCAAAGCACAGTGACTTTATCGTCCTCTGGCAGAGGTGCAGACTGGGGGCTCAGGCGTGGGCAGGGGTCCTGAGCCGCGCGGGTGGGCTGCAGGAGGAGCGGGAGGCGAGCTGGTGGCACGGCGGTTAATGAAGTAGATTATTTTTTTTAAAGTGAGATTCAAATAATTGTAACCCCGAGATAGGGAAGACATTGGAGGAGATGAAAAGGGAGAGAGAAAGAAAGGAAGCAAAGGACAGAGGTTTGGAATAGAGAGGGAGATTAGGAGATAGATGAAAGAGAAAGGAGAAAGATAAGAGGGAGAGAGGGGACAGATCTCCGGCGCGAGATGGGCGTTGCCAGGGAAACGGGAAGAATGAGGGAGCGACGGAGGGATGGAGGAGCGGAGGATGCTGGGGGCGGGGAGCGACGATGGAGGGATGTAGGCTCGGTCTCCGGTGGAGGACAAAAGTGGATTCTCAGCAGAAAGGGAAACCGGAGGGGGGATGTCCTGGGTCAGCATGGGTGCCTGTCCGCAACAGCATTTGGGATCGTGGCTCCATCCCTCCGCAGTGAACGGCTGTGGCATCTGCTGCTGCTCACAGGCTGACCCCTCTCCCCCTGCGTTTCCATCAGCCGAAACGTTTCTTGCCCACCGCAGGGAGGCTTTTCCTCAAAAATAGAACACCACACCGTGCCCGTACCCAGTCAAGCACGTGGATCTTCTTCTGGAGGGCTGGCGGGAGGTGGGAGAGGATCCGACCTGGGAGGGAGAGCCCTTGCCTGTGCTTGGCCTCGATGCTTACATTCCACTTCCAGATGCAGCTGCTGCATTTCAAAGATAAAAAAAGGTAGTGTGTGACAGTGAGGCCAAGAGGGCAGAGCAGCGACCTGCTCGCAGGGGAGGACGGGCACCGAGGTGCCGTGCCAGCAGGCGAGGGCACTGCCAGAGCTTCACCAGTGCCGCTGAGCCGGTGCCAGCCCAGCTGCCACGTGTGCCTGCACTGGGCCGGTGCTCAGTGGGCAGGGGCAGCCAAGCATCCCCCTGCCTTGCCGGCAGCGGGACGGTGGCTTCCCAGCACTGCCACCCTCCTCACTAAGCAGAGCGGTGCCCAATTCCCGTCCCGCAGAGCAAAGGTTCCCCTGTGGAAATCGGGTGCCAGGTCGGGATAAATCCCGGTGTCATTCGTTGCGGTCGCAGGCGGCTCCCGCAGCCCGAGCAGGGGCTGCCAGAGGTTCAATCGCCCCATTTCCAGCAAACAGCCTGGCCTCAGCGGCGGCTGCTTATGGGGCCGGGAAAAGAAACGACGTACTTGAAAACCAAGCACTGTGGACATCGTTTTAAAGCCCAGAGACAGTTTTGTGCTCAGCTTCGGCTTTGGCTGGTTCTGGGAAGGTCCCGAAGGCACCGGCTGCTCCCGCATCCCTGAGCTGGTGATGGGGGGGACCAGGCGGCTTTGTGCTCCGTACATGTTTATTCTGCAGAAATGGTAATCTCCAGTTATTTAAAAAACATTCCTTTTTCCCTTCCAGTCAGAGTTTGCCAATAACCTAGTGGCTTCAAAGAGGTAAATATTTACTTCTCACTGATGAACATAATGGTTGGGGTAAGAATCACTAAAAGAAACATCAACAGAGTGATTGGGGAAGGGTTTAATGTGATCTGACAAAGCAGGTGCCGCTCCTTTTCTGAGACATTGTCTGTCATACGGACCTGAAGTCGTCATTTTCCCCAACTTGTTTTTCCACCTAATCTTGCTAAAAAAACGTTATCTATATTATGCTGCAAATTGTAGGTTGTGTTCTTTTTTTTTTAAAAAAATCAAAGCCCCCAAAGACGATAATTCCTCCACCCAGAACCACTTCACGTGATACACATGATAACATGTACGTCTTTCCTTGTCAGAAAGCGTATCCAAGGCTGAAGGCAGCAGTTCTGCTTTCTAATCAACTTACAAGAAGTAGGTTTTTTCTTTTTTCTAGAGAAGTCATTAACAAAAGTTTTCCTTAAAAAATGGAGTGAGTTAGTATCTAATGTGGAGAGACTGACTGAATGCATTTAAAAATTGTTGTGATTTCTTTCAAAATGCGGAGTTTATTTGGCAGCAGCAACCCAGCACCACGCGTCCTCCTTCCCGTTTCTCAGAACTTTGGCTCATTATTTAAAGTCCAGTTGATCTCCGGTCGGGTGTCAGCTGTGAGACGAGAAGCGGTGTTTTCGGTTGTGCCGCAGGCTGAGGCGGGCAGGCTGGGCAGCGGTGGCCGGCAGCCCCTCCGTGCCGGCAGCCCTGCGGCACACGCTGCCGGCGCTGCCGCAGCCGGCGCAGAGCCAGGGTCAGGTGCGTGCCCCGCTGCGTCCCGCAGCTCTTGGCCTTGACCAGCCCCGGCGATGGGAGCTTGTGCAGCAGAGAGACGTTTGGGCTCGGATGTACGCGGTGTTTGAGCCCGGCTGCGGCGTGCCCTTCCCGCAGCGTCCGACGCACAGACCGTCCCGTGCGGGGAAGCTGTTGTGGCCCCAGCAGAGCACGGGAGACCCCGCTCATCCTTCCCTCGCTCAGCCCCAGCTCAGCGCTTAGTGAAACCAAGATGAACTCGTAAATCCTCAGGCCTGGTACGGGACAAATGCTCTGGGTGGGTTTTATGAATAATTTCAGTTGTTGTGATTTTCAGGGAAAAAAATATTTTTCTGTTTAGAATTTTTGTGGGTGCTTTTATGTGAAAACCGCAAAAAAGATGAAAGGCTGATTTTTCCTTTATTAAATTTAAATGAAAGCTTCTTTTAAGAAAGGAAGAAAAATAAAATCAAAGGTATTCTCACAAATACTACAGATCTGTTGATCAGCCATTTTCTGTTAAAAACTGTTGAAAAGTTTTAACACCTGCTCCCCCTACAAGATCAGCCCCGTGTGCCCAACTGCACCCAGTCGTCTTTCGCCCCAATTTACGCTCAGGCTCGACCCCAGCGCCCCGGGAGCTTTGCACGGTGCCTCCGCCACCGTGTCTGCCCCACGCCGAGAGCTGCAGGGCAACCTGCGACCCCCCCGGGGCACCTGGCTCCGCAAAGGGGGTCCTGCACAGGGTCCTGCAACGGGGGTCCCACAAAGGGGCTTCCGCAATGGGGGTCCTGCAAAGGGCTCCTGCAAAAGGGGTCCTGCAAAGGGGCTTCCCCAATGGGGGACCTGCAAAGGGTCCTGCAAAAGGGGTCCTGCAATGGGGTCTCCGCAATGGGGGTCCCACCTGCAAAGGGTCCACAAAGGGGTCTCCGCAATGGGGTCCCACAAAAGGCTCCTGCAAAAGGTGTCCGGCAGTCCCCCAGCCCTGACGGCGCGTTCCGTGGGGTGGGAGCCCACCGGAGTTAAGGTGCAGGGGGTGCATCTCCCACAGCTGTGGCCTGCACCCTTGGACAGCCAGCGCAGGGACGCGGGCTCCCGCAGCCCCAGGGACTCAGCGCTGCGCAGGTTTCGAGCCGAGGAGCTTTAAGGGAGGTGCTCTCTGCCCGCCCGGTGCAGCCTGATTGCATTGCTCAGGTTGCACCATTGATTTTCTTTCAGCGGGGAACAAGTCCTAAAGGTCCTCCCGGATTGCTGTTGGGTTTGTCATACAGCCCGTAAGGCCGAATACGGGTGTGGAGGTGAGTTAGATGAGATAAGCTGCTGCTGGTACCAGCTGGGCCCTGGCGCCCGCTCATGTGCCTGCACTTACCCTCTGATGGGGCAGAGATAACACGGGGCGGCAGCCGGTAGCGGGGAGGGCTCCTGTGTCCCTGGCAGAGGGCTGGGGGGGGTCACTGCTCCTCAGGAAGGCTGCGAAAGGTAAATCTCACAAACCCTTTGGATTTTGGAATGCCCTTGACTCCCTTTTCTGCAGGAAGGGCTGGGTGAAGTTTGGTGACTGTACTGCTTGCCCTGCTGTGTCTGGGGCTGATGTAAAGGGTAGTGGAGAGAAGGGCATTTGATCAGGACATGGAACCTGACAGAAAACAAGGGTCTTTGCAACAGTCGATACCTCAGCAGGGAGCAGAGGCACTGAGGCAGTCAGGAGCTGCGGTCCCTCGCAGAGCACCTTCAGTGGGACTGCAGCCAGGATGGTGCTTTGTGGGAGCAGGTGGTCCTTTTACTCTGGTCCCCCCCGTCAGATCTAGGATGTTGCAGGCAAACCTCGTATGCATGTACAGGTGAGGTTTTCATGAATCAGACATAATTTTTCTGGGCTGCTCAGTTTAAGATTACCAAGTGTCTCATTTCCAGAGCTGCTGCACTGGTGTCTGCTGTGGCTCAGCTGCACCAGGTGCTGGTGGAGGGGCTGGGTGGGATGGTGGTGCAAGGTGGTGGAGCTGCTCGGGTGAAAACTGAGGGAATTAAAAGCAAAGGGAAGGGAAAAGTGTCCAGACATGGATGGTTCTTAGTCTGGTGCAGTGGCTGGAAAATCTGGAATCCAGCAAGAAAGGTACTGGGGGATGAAGAGGCTGTTGGGCAAAACGCTGCTGCAGGAGGGGACCTGTCTGTTGTAAGAGGTCCCAGGTGAGAGTGAGGTGTTTGGGTGGTTAAAGATGAAGCAAGAGAGGTAAACAAGTAAAATTACATAAGGAAGTGAAAGCTATGTTAAAAAACTGTTTTAAGTGCCTAAAGACTGGGAGGTGAGTGAGGAGCTGGTGGAGGCTCTGTGGAGGCGGCTGGTGGGCCAGGGGCGGGCAGGAACCACAGGGATGTGCCAGGGCAGAGCCTGACTCTTCCCACCTGTGTTGAGAAAGACAGGAGGGGAAGAGAGATTGCACCGAGACAGAAACCTCCCAGGAGTGGGAGGAGAAATGCTGAAAGAAAACCGAACTTCACAATGCCCAGAGGAGCAGGGACGGGAGCCACTGCTGCTGGCCCCGGGTGGGTCCTTCCCACGAGCATCGGAGAAGGGAGACGGGCAATGGCGGCCGGGGAGAGGCGGATGAGGGGCACCGGGAGCACGGCACACGCGGCTTTCGGAGGAGATGCCAACAAGTGCGTTTGTGTAACCCCACGTGTGGGAAAGGTGCGGGCGGGCGAGTGTCTCCATCGGCAAATGAGCTGGAGAGCACCTAAACCTGAACTAAAGGTTTTGGTTTAAGCCCAGAGGCGGGTTCAGTTCCCAGCTACGGTACGCGGGCAGGGACGGCTGAGTTTGAGCGAAAACCTGCCAGGTACAGCCACGGGAAGGATCTGGAGACTCGAGCTGGGGAGGAAGAGGAGTTGCTCTTGTGTCACTACTGAGATCAATATTAAGACATGTTTAATTCATTTTCCATTTTTCTGATCTGAGAGGTGGGACAGAGGGATGAGCTGAACACACAAAACAGTAGTTGGGGATTAGGGACGTCAGCATGGAGAGGTGTAAAGGTGACGGATGGAGCAGACAGCCGTGGGAGAGCAGACCCCCTCCCCAGCAGTGTGTGACACGGCACCCGGCAGAAGGGCCTGTCCCCTCGGGCTGGGGGCAGGAAGCTGCAGAAGCGGCGTGATACCGCAAAACCAGGAGTATTTAAAAAAACAGTACCCGCAGCAGCGCTGGGACCCCAGCCCACAGCACTACTGTGCATGCGCCTCTTCACAGTAATGCTCGCGACTCTTCCTCAAAAATGGACCTCAGCATTGCACAGAGCGAAATGGAGACGGACTTTGCCCCCAGAGAACGGGCAGCCGAAGGGCAGGGCAGGAAGGACAGGGCGAGCGGTGAGCAGAAGAGCACAAAGACACGAGTGCCTTGCCGGAGCTGCTCCATCGCTGCTGGGTATCGGCGAGGCATGGGTGTGCTCTCAGAAGAGATTTGAAGAAATCGGCGTAGTAGCAGATTTTTGCGTAGAATTTTTTCCCTGAAAAGTCGTGAATTTGTTGAAAAATGGGGTGGTGAAATTTGTCATTGCTGGTGCAGGTGTTTGTCGGCAACCAAGGAGAGGTGGGATGAGAAAGGGCTTAAAAGGTGAGCAGCTCGTGCCTGGTGCAGAGCCGAATGATGGGAGGGAGAAATGATGGGGTCACAACGAGAAGTCAGCAACACAACCCCTACACAAGTGTCTTCGCTCTGTCCGACGGGAGCAGGACGCTGCCAGCC
>NC_059481.1:24187869-24214683 GCF_018139145.2 Gymnogyps californianus | reverse complement strand
TAAAGTCGGCTCCAGCAGTGCGGCGTCATCTCCTTTCCAGCATCCCCCGGCCCAGAACTGAGCTCTGCGCAGCACAGAGCTGCCCGACAGTGGGACCTGACCCCCTGCGTAGTGATGTGGGGACCCCCTTTTTGTTCGGCGCCTTGGCCTCCTCTATTGAAATCCCACCGTGGGAAGACAAAAGCTGAACGGCTCCTATAGCAAGGGGCGCACGGGAAACACCGAAGAGATGCCGCTCTCGGTTCGCTTGCTAACACTTAACTGTAAAAACCCCCATGGCACGCAGCAGTCCGGCGTGCATCGTGCCACGAGGTGTCAGAAAGAACCCGGCCCCTATGACAAGCCAACCCAGGCGGAAAGAGAATCGAAAGCAACCTGTTACTGCCGGGAGAAAATCCCTTTGGAGCCTCGTCCGGCTCTCGCAGGGGATGGCCAACTCCCCACGCAGAGCAGCGGCTGTAAAATCACTGGAAATTGTTTTGGGGGAAAACGGGGCTCGGCTTGACGCGCCGGGGCAGCCAACCTGCGGGAAAGGGCTCTGGGGTCCGGACGGTGCCGGCGTGGGGGCGAAGAGGGGCTCACGCGTGGCTGTGGACCAGGGGACCGACCCACCTCCGGTGGGGAACATCCCTCCTCCCGCGCAAGGCGGGGGGGGGGGCTCAGCCCCAGCCCTCCAAGGGGGTCAGGGAAGGGGCCGGGGGGGGGTGTATCTCACCTCAGCAAGGGCTCCTTCTCGGGCGCCGCCGCCTCCCCTCCGCAGCAGCCGCAGCAGCCGCCCAGCGAGCGCAGCCAGGCCCCCAGCCCCATCGGCGCCGCCGGAGAGCCGCGCTGGGCGGGCCGGGCTGAGCCCGCCCCGGCCCCGCAGCGCCGCCGCCGAAGGAGCGGGGCAGTGCCGGGCTCCGCGCCCGCCGCGCCTCCCCCGCCGCCCTTCCCCGCCACCGGCGGCCGCTCCCGCGGCGGCTCTGGGCGGGTTGACTCGGGGCCAGACCCCCTGCTCCCTCCTGCACTCTCCTGCATCCTCCTGCACGCTCCTGAGCCCCCTTGCTCCCTCCTGCACCCTCCTGCTCTCTGCTGCATCCTCCTGCACCCTCTTGCATCCTCACGCACCCTTCTGCAACCCCCTGCTCCCCCTTGTATCCTGCTGCACCCCCTGCACTCTCCCACATCCTGCTGCACGCCCCTGCACTCTCCCACATCCTGCTGCACCCTCCTGCACTCTCCCGCATCCTCCTGTGCCCTCCTGCACCCCCCTGCATCCTCCTGCACCCTCCTGCACCCTCCTGCACCCCCCTGCATCCTCCTGCACCCTCCTGTGCCCTCATGCATCCTCACACACCCTCCCTCATCCTCCTGCGCCCTTCTGCGCCCCCCCCCCGCATCCCCTGCACCCTCCTGCACCCTGCTGCACCCGCCTGAACCATCCTGCACCCTCCCACCCTCTTGCACCCCCCTGCACTCTCCTATGCCCTCTTGCATCCTCCTGCACCTTCCTGCATATTCCCACACCCTCCTGCACCCTCCTCAATGCCCGTTTCAGCCGGGGCGCGAGGGCCAGAGGCTTTCGGGACATAGGGCTGTGATCCCGGGAACTGCAATAGGAAATGGGCAGGGGGTGATGGACTCGGCTGTCTGCCGATGCAGGGGTTTTTGGAGGAAGGAGAGAAAAGCCTAAAAGATCACTCCCTTCCCCTTTATTTCTCCCTTTGTTACGATGAATATTCCTATTATGTGCCTAGCTCAGACCCCAAGGAAGAAGAAAAAGCTTAAAAACTGAATTAAGATGGTCCTGGATCTCGTTTAATTGCCACAGGTTTGATTGCATTTCAGACCAGACCATCAAGCATCAGCCAGTCCCCAAAGCAATCGCTCCAAGTGTGGTTGGCTGTGCGCATCCCAGGGAGTCATTTAATTTTAGTACAGCAGCTTCCTGACATCACTGAATTTTTTGCTTACCCCAGCAGATATAATAATATAATCTACTATATCCTCATGCCCAGCACACCCACAGAAGGAAAGGCGAAATAAAACCAATTTGCACTCACGTTTCTCTCTCTCTCTTAATTCCAGGGCTTGTTAATTCATCATCAATGAATTTGTGGCCCCTTGGATGCCCAAGAGCCCTGAAAAGTGAAGCTCTGTGCTAAACAAGGCACAACTATTTTGTAACAGCGCTGTGAAACTCCCTGAAGGAAGGTACTCGGCTCGGGGCCTTCGTAGCATCCGAATCCAGCCCTAGCGAAGTTTCCCTGATGGTTACTTCACAGGGGGGGATCGAATGCGGAGGCTCACAGACCCCTGCCAGGGTGCAGAAGCAGCCGGGGGCAGAAGGGGGAATTCAGCAGAGCACATTTAGCAGGAGTCAACTAAACTGCACGGACATCGCAACCATCACACACCAAACCAGGCGGCATCAGTGGTGGCTTCCCCTATGGACTCACCTCCCCTCTCCAATTCTGTATCCACCAGAGGAGACAGGAGGTGGGAAACCTCTGGGCACCTGAAACGCAGGGGCTGAAGCTGGAGGTAGAGGTATGTGGCGCTTCTCAGCTATTGCAGAAGGACTGTCTAAGGTGTCTAACCTTAGTCTTCACATCTGATGCTCTCCGAAAAGCACTGGAGCCCAACAGACCTCCTTCTCTCTCTGAGATCTCGTTTGCTCCCAAGTGTCTAAAAATAAACATTTCTGGTAAGGAGAAGAGAAACCCCACTGCCAAAATCTGGGTGGGCTGCTTCTCCCACGCAGGTCCAGCCCTCTCTCCAAGTTGCTGCACTGGCAACGGCGGACGGCAACAAATTCCGACAGCAAAAGCTGACAGCGCCGCAAATCTGACAGGACTGCCGGGATCCTGTCGGGAGCCGGCTGTGCCTGCAAACACCAAAATCTCTGTCTGATACTTTCCCATCGGCCATTTTGGGAACCCACTCAGCCAAGAGGGCTGCAGCGCTGGGTTGCAGTACCACCAAGGCGAGTTGGGACGTTCGGGTCTGTTTAAGGCCATCGGGTAACGAGAGATCAATGGCTCTACAGTTACAAATGAATTGGAGACAAAGATAAGCTGTTGGTGCCACTGTCGTCAGCAAATAAAGATGTAAGATGAGCCAGGAAGCACAGAGGAGCCTCCGGCCCCTGTGTGGGGAACAGGAGATCTCGGCGTGCTCCGCCACAGATTCTCACCTGACTTCTTAATTTAATTTCATTCATCGGCCCAACAACCAGTCTTCCCATCTTCCTTAATTAAAAGGTGAAATTATGGGAGGAGGATTTGTTTCTGATTGCTTCCGGAAGATCCCAGCGCTGGGGCTTTGCTCCCAGCCAGGGCTTTCAGCTCCCCCACGCACTATGCATCAATCATTCATAAGGAAGGATTTACGGCAGAATGAGCTAAGGGGGAGGCAGGATTTCAAAGTCAAGGCGCTCTCTCTGCAGACTTCCTCCTCTGCCCTTGAGCTTGCCCCCGCCTGCCTTTGTTTCTTCTCCAGCCTTTCATGTGCTTGAGCATGAGAATAACCAGCCGACGTGCCGGCTGCTATTAAAAGTATCTGGCAATTGGCCATGACACTTACTTGCACGGGTGCGGATGCACGTTCCCCAAAATAGTCACTACTACAGAGATTTCCCTTCTCCTTCCCCTCTCCCTCACTGGTTGATCCACTGGGTCTCTCCTTCATCTGGGCTCTCTTTTCACATGAGCACTGATTTTTTCTGGGTCGTAGATGCCAGGGAGCAGGCAGGGACAGCCCCGGTTGCAGCCAAGACCTCAAGGCACAGCTATAACACACACAGCCATGCGAACAGCTGAGACATCCTTGATTTGTGGCTAACTCCTTCCCTACAAGGAGATTTTCATCCCATGCCCTGCCACTTGTAAGCCAAGAGAATTATGTTCTTCATTAATTTAAAGTCTGAGCCCTCTAGGTTTAAAAAGAGCCTTGTAGAAATACCAAGTATTTTCCAATCCCTTTATTCCTCATTGTAATAATAAATCTTGTTCCTTTTCCATCAGAGAACAAATAAACAGGGGCAAGTCTCCTGAGAGCCGAAGCCTTGCTGGGGTCTTAAAAGCAAATATTTTCTTCACAAGGTAAGAGAAATATCACCGGCTTCTTCACAGTATAAATAACCCAGGTGATAGAGCCAGAAGCGATGCTCCGGGGAGCAGCGTGCCTTGAGTGTTTCGCCCATTCCCCCTCGGGCACTGTGGTCCACTACATTTTCACATCACCGCTACCTTCTTGGTGAGGAGGGACTCCGGGGTGGAGACATTTGCACCGTATTTATTTGTTCCTAGTGAGCAAGAGCCTGCTGGTTACAGACTCTTTTGACTCCTCGGTGTAGTTATCACCTAAACACACGTCCCCCAAGCTCCAAGGCTGTCGGGTAGGAAGGAGGACGATGTCAGCCCCATCCTGGATCAGTATCCCGGTGATGGGGAGGTTGGCCCCAGCCTGCCCAGCCCCTCCCGCGGCGGGCTGCTCACCCTTTCTGCCTGCCCTCTGGGTATCCTCTCTCCAGCGCGGTCCAGCAAAGAGCTGCTGAGTCAATCAAAGCTGAAATGAAATTTAAAGCAATTAAATTGGTAAATGAAATGCAGCACTGCAACGGGGCGATTTGCCTCCTCTTCCTTTAGCTCCACGCCGCACGTAATCCATTTGCAGGGTTCAGTGCCGCAAGGCCAGTGCTGCATAGGATGGGGCTTGGCATCTTCCACAGGTCGTGCTGAGGAGTCAGAGCGATGTCGGGTGAAACACGGCCCCAGACATCACCAGGGCTCCATCAGGGTGGCACAGCGCATTCCTTGGTACACGCACGGGGTCTGGATTTCTTTTCCCAGGGTAATGTCTTGGAGCTCATTACAAGCAGTAATGATGGTTGCCAGCATGTGTGTTGGGACCCTACTTGTCCCAGTTGCTCTTGGGGAATTGCCTGGTGTTCAAAACCTCTAAAAATGAGGCTGCATATTTCATGCCACAGCACTCCTTTGCCCAGATCTGAAGGTCAATGTGTCCCCTCCTTTGTCTTCCTCCCACGGGCAGGGGCAGGACGCAGCGGTGGAGCCAAATTACAAGCAGCAAGCCCATGACTTGGCTGTGGGCTACAGAATTGCTGCGATTTTCAGGTCTATGTTTAAAGGGGCACCTCCGCTACCGGGGAAAGAGGATTCAGGACTCACTTCATCTACAAGAGGCCGAGTCCTGCAGCGTCACCTCTACACAGCTGCCAGCAGCAGCGGGCAGATGTCCAGCCCAAGGAAAGGAGGGCAACAAGAAAACTATGAGTATCCCAAACTCCTTCAGGTGCCACGCATCTTCTCGACACCTTGAGTTTAGCAAGATGTGGTTAAGTGGTGTCCCTCTCCATCTGTACCTAGTAGCAACCACAACAAAATTCCCTCGTGAGGTTGCAGCTGGCCAGAGCTGGGGTTTTTCCTCAAATTCCTCGAGGTAGGTGTGGGGAAGGCGACCTGAACGTTTTCCAGTAGGGGATTACCCCCAGAGAAGGTGGAGAATTGAACCCTCTGAGCAAGACATGTTGTAAGTGTTTTAGTACTTGGAGCCTCTAAAATTGGGAGACCCTCCGAAAGATGCAGCTGGGTGTATCTGGCAGCGTTTGAGCGCCGTGGACAGGATCCTACGGGCAGAGGCTGGTGTAGGAGTGGTGTAATCTGGAGGTGAGTGGGACACTGACTTCATTGCAGAGAAGGAGGGTGGAAGGAGGGTGAATGACACATCGTTAGGGAAAAGAGAAAACTCATGACGATTTTAAAGCCGACCAGGTAGAAAACCGAAGGGCCACAGAATTGCGGTGGCTGGGCTTAAAATACAGTCATGGAGAAAATAAATGAGAATTCGTTTTCCATTTGAAGAAGTAGTATAATTAATTAGAAGGTGTTTATGAGTTTTGTAACACGTGTTTTGCAGCTGCAGGAAAAAAAGCCGGTTAAGAGTTCTCCGAGTGAAATTAGGGAAGATTTTTCTGCCAGGAAGTGATTGCTGGGGACGGCGTGAACGCAATTACAGAGCCAGGCTTGCTCCGAGAGTGACATTTCTATTCTGGATAAAACGGAGAAGCTCTTCCCCACCGGCACCAAAACAAGGTAGGAGGGGAAAGGAAATCTTCAGAAATATCAAGACATCTGGCTAAGGTAATGTCAGATGTTTTGTTTTCACGAGGCAGAGCTGTTTCCCTTGGATGTGAGGTCATTACACGGAGAAAAAGAATTCAGAATAGTATTTACTGACGTGCAATGAAATGAACCACAATAATAGAAACAAAATGGCTTTTTGCATATCAAGATGAGACATTTCAGCACTGCAGAAATGACAGCACTGTTGGTGAAAAATACCGACAAGTGACGCAAGAAGACTGACAGGAGTCTCATTTGGGCTTTTTTCTGCAAAATAGATTGCTTTTTTTTTTTTTTTAAATAATTTCAGACTGAGATGCATTCCCAATGAAAAAAACCCCAAACATCTCTCTGGAAATGGTCCAGAGGCTGCAGTGAAACCCCAGCGGCCGAGCGGGGAGGACGGCTGTGCACCGGACTGCTGCAGGAAGGTGAGGACACGGCGTGGGCTGGGACTGCCGGCGGTGGAGGAGCACAGGGAGATGTCAGAAGCACTCAAGCGAGTACCCCTCTCTTTCCCAAGGACAGGAATTGATCTCCTGGCCATAGACGAGGTTAGGGCTTAGCTTGCTGATGCTGTTTGGAAAAGCAAAGCTCTGGGAGCCGGTTTGCCACTGCATTCTGCAGAGGCACAAAGGTGGGGAGGAGGCAGAGCCAACAGGCAGACTTCAGGAGAGTAGGTATGGAGGGATGCCAGTATCTTACGTTCTCCTTTTCTGCATTAAGGTTAGGGTTTGGAGGTCTATTAATTCAGGACCCCGCTATATAATTTAAATCCACAGGGCTTGTAGGTTTGGGAAACAAGTTGGGAAGACCCTAAGGTGCTTTGGTATTCCTTAAAGCCTACGGATTACTAAGGGGGCTGGTAGGGATGATGGACAGTGTCTGATTCTCTGTGCCTGGGGTATAACTCACATTTGGGCTAAGGCTCAGCAATCCAAAGGTCGAGGAGACCAATTTATTGCTGCATGGTGCAGGGCCATCGGAGATTAACTGTCGCTTGGGGAATATATAGAGTTGGGGCAGGGAGACAAAGGCAGCTGAATCCAGTGTACCAAAGACTAGGAGAGCTTAGAAAAGGACCGGTGCCATTTGCAGCCCATGCCTGGCTCATATTTTCTTTTACTGTAGGTGTTTGGTCTCAGCTATAGCCAGAGGATAATCAGTTAAATACCATCCGTACATTGCCCATGAGAGCAGCCCGTGCTATGGGGACCTCAGAGTTAGGAAAAGGCAGGTGACTGAAGCCAGGACATCATCCCTTCCTGCCTGCATTCATGCTCTCAGCAAAGTACAGGCAAAATTAGGGTATCTAAACCCCAAATGGGCCACGCTCTTGCGAGATGCCGCAGGACACTGTGGGTTATGAAAACACGGGGGCCTTCGGTGCTTGTGTTGTATTTTCTCTTGGTGCAGGTATGCACCTCCTGGTACAATTAAGCAGCAAGTGACCCAAATGAAATACTCAGGACACAAGTGCAGTAACTTCAACCCATGGTTTGATTCAGCGAATGGCTTCAAGCTGGCCTCCATCTTCAGCCCCTGGATAAGTTCCACTGATTTCTCTTAAAATTAGGAGGGGCTTAAAGGCTGTGCTAATTAGCCAAGATTCACAAGTGCTGTGCAAAATACAAACTGAAGTGAATGTGCTTCAGGTGAACCATGGCTCTGCTGGCTTCAGCTGTAGGTAATGTGTGCGAAGGGGTAAAATCCTGCCCCAAGCAGGGGAGGGGCTTTGCCTAGTCCTGAAATATCAACTCCCTGTGCTCTCAAAGTTGGTGCTGGGGTTATACAGGCTCTATTTATGCCTTTTCCCTTTCTGCTGGACGACAGGAGGGACTTCCAGTGCAGCCAGACCCCTGTGAGTATGGCTTTGGGTGCCTGTTGTGTTTGAAATCCTGTTCTCCTGCTGCCTCCCAGCATCTGCTGGCCTTCAGTTCTGCTTCCTGAGATGTGCAGGGCTGCTGAGCATCCCCCAGTTCGTGGGCGTTTTGATAGTTGTTTTTAATAATAACCACAGAAAGTAAAGGCTAAGGCTCGGCTCTTGGGCTCCGGGATCTCGGTGGGATGGAGACTCTGGAAGCAGCCTCCCAGTTTTTGCTTCCCCCCCGGCCGGCAGCGGGGGGAGCAGCCGGGGCCGCGTTGCCCGGGCGGGCGGTACTGGGGGCGGCGCCTGCCTTCCCCTTTGTCCCGGCCCCGGAGCTCCGAACTGGGAGGTGCTGGGAGCTGCTGGTGCCGGGAGCAGCTCCGGGTGGGGGCGGCAGGCGGTAAGAGGAGGGGTGAAGCTGCCCGGGGCGGTTGGCGGGGGGGGCTCGCTGGCGGGAGAAGGCTTCTCTGAGCATAGGGAAAGCACCTGGAGGATTCCCCTCTAAAAAGGGCTTTGGCAGGGCTGCTCTTCCCTGCTGGGAATGTCCAGTCCTGAGCTGGCTAAGCCGCTACCTAGCTCAGCATCTCTTCTTGCATCATGAGATATAATAACCCTTTATTGCATGATGTTGGATATTTGTGCGTCACTCAAAACTCACCGTTGTGGCATCCTCCTGCCCGCCTCGCTCGCTGCGAGCATGCGAGAGGGTGCAGTTGCCCGTCAAACAAGGCAGGGAGCCCTTCTGGCAGGCTCTTGGGGTCTGCTGGCAGACCACGGAGCCGTTGCTGTCTCAGCGCCTGCTCAGGCACCAGGATAAACAGGATACAGCCGAGAGCCTTCCGGTGCGGCGCGATGGGTGAAGAGCAACGTGCCGGCAGCCGCTGGGCCTCGGCTCGTGGAACCCTGCCTGGGTGGGTGCAGGGACCGTGTGGTTTATAGCAGCTGGGGGGTTTAAATTGATGGGTGAGCAAGGGAATGCTGTGTGCTGTATCTGTGAAAGCAGCTTTGATGGCGCTGCGGATGTGGGCTGAGCTGGCGGGAGGCCTAAGGGGCCCCACGGTGAGGCCAGGCTTACCTCTGGGTGTGGTTCTGGGTGACAGGTTTAATGGAGCTCTGGATTTAAGAGACTTTGAGCCCTTCTGGGGCAGGAAGGGACAAAAAAAATCAGATGGTTCAGAAAGCGCAGGGCAAAGTTGCTGTGATTGCGTTGCTAATACTAAACATGGATTTCCTTAAAAAAAAAAAAACAAACAAAAACATTTTTGCTGTTAGTTTTTTGTGATGCTCTGCTCGGTCCCCCCAAATTCACAGATATTCCAGCCGTAATGGTGATTTATTTCAGAAGACACCCAGGTGGGTGGGGAAAGCAAAGGAGTAAGAAGAATAAAGGTTTAAAAACCTAGAAAGCTTTTCCTTATCGGACGCTGCTGGTTTTCTTCTGCAATTAGCTTATACCTGTGGGAGGGATGCTTGGAGAGTGGGTTCATGCTCCCTTGCTGGAGCCTCATGGGCAAAGTCCTCCCCAGACCCCTGCCAGGAACTGGAAACTTTAGTGCCTGTGGTCACAGGCTAAGGAGGCAGGAGGAGTTTGATCCTGTGGTGACAAACCCGGCTTGCTGCCTCCTCTCAGGTGCCAGGTCGCCCAAGCATGGCCACCCAGATGTTTGAGGGGAGACGGCACGCGGCTGTCTACCAGCAGTACAGGTTTGCGCCAGGCAAAGAGCTGCAGCAAACCATCCTTGCCTACCTGCAGGAAAAGGTGAGTGGGGTATGGCCAGGCAGTAGTATTTGTTTACCCTGCTGGCAGTGTTACCTTGGTTGGTGCCGTGGGGAGGGTAGGGCTCAAGGCAAGATGTGGGCACAGAAGAGCCTTTCCACGGGTTGTGCCATGCCGAGGCTGTTCCTCTCTAGACGCTGGGGGAAGGAATGGGGTAAAAGCACAGAAATTGGGTGGCTGCCTGCTGAGACACATCCACTCCTCCCTGCAGAGGGCAAACCCTGCTGAGCTGGTGGTGGATGTCGGCTGCGGGTCCGGACAAGGCACCCGCTTCCTTGCGGAGCACTTCAAGAAGGTGGTGGGAACGGACATCAGCGAAGCACAGATCCAAGAGGCCAGGAATGCCCCCTCCATGCCCAACATCTCCTACCTGTGAGTGTCGGGGGAGCAAGCTCAGCCAAAGGGAAAATTCAGGTCCTCACATGGAGGTGGTGTTTTGTGAGCATGATGTTGTAAGAGCCAGCGGACACCAAAGTAAATCCATTTGATGGAATTCCTGGTGTGAACGGGCATTATCCTAGACTCCCAGCAGCTGTGGTCTTGCATCCAAATGATCATCATGGACATGAAGTCAGTGGGCATTTTTTGGAGTCATACTTCCTAATTTCCATATTACACACTACCTTTTTTCCTTCTCCCACTCCAGTGTGTGCCCTGCGGAGGAGCTGCCATTTGAGGATGCCTCGGTGGACCTCCTGACTTCATTTACGGCCGCGCACTGGTTTGATATCAAGAAGTTCATGAGAGAAGCAAACCGGGTGGTTAAGCCGGGTGGTTGCGTGGTCATCGCCACCTACACCGTGGACATGAGTCTGCGCTATGGAAACTGCTCTGAAAAGCTGACCGAAGTCTTCAGGGAGGTGAGGTGATGAAACCTAAACCTTGAGGCTTCCCCTCCTGGTCTGGGGGACATGTGTAGTACTTAGCTGCAGAGAGGAAAGCAGTGGGCTTGGGGGTTACGACTAGAGGACTCCTATTGCAGGATGGGGCAGAGGGATGGTTAAATACAGGGACAAGGTTGAGATGGGGTTTAGTGGCTCCATGCAGTGCTAGGGCTGACTGGCTGAGGAGAAGAGGGACATTAGGATCAATAGGGCAGACTCTGGTGTGGCGAGAGAGGGCTGCGGAGCAGATTTGGGGGGCTGGTATTGTCAAAGAGACTCCTCCTGTTGCCCTGATCACAGCGAAAAGAATGGGAAGTAGAAACTGTTTGGAAAGAGGTAGGTTTTTTTTAGTGATCTTTCTTGACAAAGAGTGTTTTAACAACTCCATAAAAGGAGACTTTCCACTATGAGTAAGAGCAGTGTAGGGAGGAGAACAGGACCCTTATCTCTATAATAAAATAGGATCCTTAAATTTTTGATACTAACCAAGATTTTGGTGTATTTCAATGCAAGGAATATTGGGGGGGAAAAAAGTACATATATGAATGCATCAGATCTAGGGCCAAGCAAACCTGAGTTAAGTGGAAACTGAGAGCTTCAGGTGGTTTTGTGTTTGTTTTTTAATATGCTGTCTTTACAGTGCTGGGACCTGCTTTTAAAATACTCTCATAGTAGAATAAAACTCGTCTTGGAAGACTACAAAGAGATCTTTGAGGCCTTGCCGTTTCCAGATAAGAAGAGGTGAGCAGAAACCCCTCGGCACAGCACCAGGAGTGAATAGAGGTGGGGACTCTGCTCCTCTGCAGGGCCGCTCTGCCACCGGCCCAGTGAGGACACAGGGGAGCCGGGTTTGCCGGAGCAGGCAGCTGCTGGGTTTCAGCAAATGCCTTTGCATCGTGGCACAGCCATGTGGCTGCATTTCCACTCCTGTTGGATTTAATGTGGCTCTGTGCTGGGCCAGCAAGTGTGGTCTAAGGGCTACAAGGACCTCTCCTGCTCAAGGCAGAATTGGGTTAGATATCTTTTTTTTTTTTTTAGTTGGTTTATGATAATTTGAGGCTTCTGGGCAGATCACTTAATGGATGAAGGGGAAAACTGGCATGAGAGAAAGAACTTGCCCCAGACCTTCAGGGAGCCAGTGCCTGCCTCCACACCAAGGCGTGGGGCAGGGGCTGTCTCCGCAGGCAAAAAGGATGTGTTGGCGGTGGTGTTGCCGAGGTGTTGGTGTCCCAGCTGCTGGAGGGGAATGGGCTCTGCAGGTAGGCCTGTATCGAAAGGGCTGTTCAAGTCACAGACTATGTTAGATGGTCCCTGGGACCATTTCTGCTTCTCCAGTAGTGCATCAATTAGAGCTCCTGACCCATCAAATGCCACAATCAGATGTTGTTTCCATCTGTTGGACCTTTGATGGTGTCGGATATTTCATTCACCACCACCTCCATCTGTTGACCTTGTTCCACTGCCTTTGAGATTTAACTTGCCAATGCTCTTTTCTTCCCCGTCTCCCTTCTAGAATCACTGATATCTTTGACAGAATTCCCATGACGGTTGCTGGTGTGGTTGGTTACTTGGAGTCTGCCTCTCCATATCAAGCCTTTATGAAGAAAGACCCTGAAGCTGCAAAATCCCTCCTCCAAGAGACTGAAAAAGAGGTGAGAAAACCACTTGGGGAAAACAAGCAGGACACGGAGGACTTGTCTTATACAGTGCATGAAGAGTGAGGTTGTGGAGACCCCTTCAAAGCTAGGAGTGAGCTGTGCAGTGATGCGCTCCCTCCTTCCCCCAGGTGTGGATGGACACTGGTCAGAGGTTAAACAGCAGATCCTCAGCTGCTCACAGCATCACTGACCTCAGTTCGAGTCAGTTGACTTAAACTTTAAGTCCATGTAGCTGTATGGTGTTCTTGCACTGATGTAGCCATCTAAGCGTCATGTCAGAGGTATCTTGAATTTCTTTGCCTCGCTCTTGATTAGCAGAGGGCAGGAAAATTATTGGTTAAGATGCAACTGTCAGTCTATTTTGGCCCACAACAAGGGCCTGCTGCAAAGCTGGGAAAGGGAGGCATCCCTGTGCCTGCTAATTGATTCACTGACCAGAACAACCCTCGTGCATGTGTTGGAAGCATCTGCTGTCAAGACCTCTGTGCTGTGGGTGGAGGAGACCTATCTCTGGTTGTGGATGTCGCCCCATGTCAGGTGGGAGCTGGCTGGGCAGAGCGAGACCCTTCCTCTGCTTCTTGTTTCAGGATGCTGGAGACGATGGCAGTTTCTTCTCGTGAAACCCCAGTGGAGTTCTGGGTGAGGCACGTCTGTGTGCTGGGGTGCAAGGGACGGTGAGATGAAACCCTTCTCCTGATCTGGTGCTGGAAGGGAAGGAAAAAGTGGGTTGTCTCCTAATACCCCACTTGTGACCACTCTTCTTCCTTGGGAAGATCGATGCTTATTTTGGTGATTAAAATTTTGATCTTCTGTGGAGAGCAGACAGGGGTTTATGCCTGCTCTCGGGTTCCTGTCCACCTTGGTCCTCCAGTCTGCCCAGTGCTGCGCCCTCGGCACTGGAAGGGTCTGGTTTCAGACTGGTGGTGGTTGGATTGCATGTGGGGATGAGAATCATGGTAACAGCTGAGAAACTTGCTGCATTTCTTACATAATGAATAATAATAATAAAAAAAAGCTGAGGGAAAAAGTTACTTGTGCTTCTACTTTTTGAGAGGCTGTAGAGCACCTGCTGCCGGGGTGGGAATAACTGCACTTCATGGCCATCGCTTACCTAGGCCCTGAGTGGCCTTTCTGTTTCACGGGGTAGATGGGTTTTAGGTAGAAAGGGCCATTTGCCCCTTTCCCTGCCCAGGTTAAGCTAGGAGTTGTGTGCTGTCTTTGAAGGCTGAGCTGGAAAGGGGCTGTTCTCACCTACTACGTGACCCCATCCCTGGTGCTTTTTTTGGCTGGTGTGGGTGTATCAGCAGCTTATCTGCCCTAGGATTGCCCAGCGCTGTGCCAGCGCTGCTGCTTTGGCCCTCATGAGGTTACTCGCCCTCAGCAGAGCTCAGGAGCCTTTCTGGGATCGCTGCTGCGGGGGAGCATGTTTGTGCTCCCCTCTGTCCCAGCCTGCTATCGCTCACCCACGCTGCAAAGGAAAGATTAGAGGCTGCGTTTCGGGGAGGGGCAGATGGAGGCAATGGGGTTCAAAGCTGGGCACAACCTAGCACAGGTCCCCTCCTGTTTGCTTTCCGGATATTTTAAGTCTGGGCACAGCCTCTGTGGGGACCTTTCCCTTTCCTGTAATTCTTGCCCTTGGCAAGAAGGCTACCCTGATGCCACAGGGAGGACTGTGGCTTCACTCTGTTACACCTTGGTGCATTATTAAGGAAGGCAGAAGTGATATCTCTGCTCCCTGCCCTGGGGAGAGCACCTGGAGGGAGGCTTATAGGGGCTGGAGGTGCTTCAGCTGTGGTCCTGAAGCTCTTGGGTATGGTCCTGCTGTGGGTGCAGAGACTGAGCCTCCTTAACCTGATGAAGGTGCTTGGCCCTGGGCATGTCTCCATTGGGGTCACTGAGTGCTGGCTCAGCTTGCCCAGGGTGGGGAGCAAAGGCTTTGACCCTGCTTGGTGGGTCCCAGGAGGACAGCTATGGGGAGGAAAGCCCATTGCTGGATGTGAGGCTGGTCTCTGTGTCCATGGCTGTGTGTTGGAGAAGACCTCATCGAGCAGTGATGCTGGATCAAGCCCTGCTCCCAGTCACTGGTGAAGAGGCCGCACCGGGGTGCAGGTTGCGTTTGGGCAAGCAGCAGCCATGAAACCTGCTTTGCTGGGTGAGGATGGGGCTGGTGGCCTGTCATCTCCTGAAGGAGCACTAGAGGTCTCTCCCTGCCTGGGACTGCACCGGACAACGCAGCTGCTGGGAGGCGGGTGGCATGTACGGCTGCTGGGGAAGCCCCAGCTCGGCTGGCAGGGCTTGTCCCGGTGAGGTGCACCCTTGCAGCGGTGCCCTGGGGACCTGGGAGGGGACACCCCGCGTCCCTACAGCGCTGGCACAAAGGCTCTGGGGAAACAGTCCTTGTTTGGGTGTTTTCCTCACTTTTAAATTTAAAACAGTTTGTTTAAATCTGCTTGCTAATTAACTTTTCAATTAACAAGCCTTCTCTCTCCAGCATTGGCAGGATGCTCAGCGCATTCCCCCGGATGATGCAGTGGGCAACCGGCCACGATGTAACACCAGGGATTGCATCACCAACGTGCTCGGGCATGGTGTCTGCAGCGTGAGGCGCGTGGAGCGGCACAAACCAGCCTGACGTCACGGCGGCTGCCGCAGCTCGCGTGTGCCGAGAGGTCGTGAAGGGTTCTGGGGTGCATAGCGGGGCCAGCAGCACTTTGGTGGCACCGACACACTGGGCCAGCAGGGACAGGCCTGGTGATGGCTGCTGAGCAGAGGCCACCTGATAGCCCCTGCCCCGGCACCATTGGGCCATGGGCAGGGCTCCCGCACATCACCCAGGGCTTTTATTTTTTAAAGCTGGCTTTTTTTGGGGCACTTTTTTTTGGTTCTTTCTTTCTTCTTTTCCAAGACCAGCAACTTTAGCAGGAGGCCAGTTCCTCCCAGATGAGCCCACCGGCTCCAACAGGGGTCGGGAAGGAGCGATCCAGGCTTGTCCTTACCCACTCCAGCGGCATGGCTTGTAGCCAAGGCTTTTCCAGGCTCACGCCGTGCTGGCAGCTGATGAGTCACGGAGTGATTGCCTCACCCAGTGCTGGTGCCAACCCTGCCCACAGCCCTGCCCGTTTTCGCTTTCCTTCTTGCACCCAGGACCTCCCACGCACCCAGGATTTCTTGCTCTGAGCAAGTTTGAGTGGCTCCAGCCTGCTGGGCTGCATGAATCCAAGGAGGGGGCTCCATCGTTGCCATCTGCGCCGCATTCCCAGCACGGTGCTGTCTGCAGTTGGGGCTGGGACCCGCCAGGGCTGGGGTGATGACTGTGGTGGGTCCCCAGCACCCTGCAGACCCCACCGGGCATGGTGCAGTGTCCCTAGCCCATGCCAGCTTTGGGAGAACTTCCGCTGTTGTGGCAGGAGCCGGCACTAGCGTGGTTTGGAGGAGCCGTGCTGAATGCAGCCAGGCTTTGCTGGCCAGGCTGGGGACAGGGGTATGGTGGAGTGTAGCATTGCTGTGCAAGACGCTTGCCGGCGTGCCGATGCCCAGGATGGCAAGACCACGTCCTGTCAGGGAAACGCCCTCGCTGCTGCTCAGCCAGGCACCTGTGGGCTTGGCTATGGCTGGTGGTGAGTGAGGGGCAAACATCTGAGCAAGGCACCCAGGAGATATTCAGCCCTTCACCGCAGCTGCCCTAAGTGCCGGGGGGCTGCGCGCATGGCCCCGGCTCCCCTGCTCAGCTTTCGCTTTTCCTTTTGGTGCTTCCAGATCTCGTTTCGCCTGCGTGAAGAGATGAGGTTTCGCTTTGCTTCTCCAACCAGAAATGACACCTGGAGATAAAAGCCACAGCGACAGGGAAGAGGAGCCAAAGCAGCTGGGTCCCGCAGCGATGTGATGCTGCTCTGGGACCCAGCAGGTGACCTGAGAGTATCCCCAGTGCTGTCCTCAGTGGGGGGCCTGTGGTGTGGGGCAGCGGTTCACGGTGGATCTGTGTGCGTGCCAGGGTGATCTTCCAGCCCTGCTCTGGGTCCGTGGGGCTGCAGACGAGGCCATCCCAGTACAGCAGGTGCTGGACATCGCTGTCTGGGTGCTGGGGACCTTGCTCCAGCCCTGCCGGAGGCCACTGGAGATCCCAACCTAGGTGCCAAACCATCCCAGCCTGGCTGGTACCTCGATCTGGAGGAGGAAATGCCCTGCGGTGCTTGTCCCGTGAGCCGGCTGGGCTCCACCACGTGGGACCTTGAGCCACCACCACCCTCCAGTCACTCTACTGCAACCCGAAGCGTTCCAGGCAGTGCCGCAGCCCCCCACTCCCTTGCCTCGCTCACCAGGGGCCACATTCATTTTTACACCTTTTACACTGTTTTTTACACGTCAGGCTTTTTTGCTAAGGTGCCATCTATTCCAGCTGAGCTGTGCCTCACTTGGGTGTTGCACGTGAAGTTAGTTATGCTGGCCTGGGCTTTTATTTCATAGTTGTATTGAATGTGAACAAGTTGCATTGAATAAAAATTATTTTTCTAACTGTGCATTTCTTTAGTGGGAGAGAAAGGCATGACAGCGCTGTTGTCAGGCTTTTAATTACTGAACCTGCCGCAGTGCGGGAGGCTGGCACAGGAGCCTGGTCCAGCAGCAACATCTGTGAAGGGAAACCCTGTGCCCACAGTGCTGTTCTGGCTCTTCTCCAAGCTGTATCTTCATTCTGGTTTGGTCAAAGCTGACATAGCCACTGCACGCTGTCTCTGCTCCTCTTCACTTCCACTGGGGTTTTTCAGGGAAGACCTGAGCTCCCTGAGATGCCACATCTTCATTAATGATCTGGGTGATGTGGCAGAGTGTACCTGCGGTGTACCAAATTCGCTGATGACACCAAATTAGGAGGAGTGGGTGACACACAGAGGGTCATGCTGCTGTCCAGAGGGATCTCAGCAGGCTGGAGAAATGGGCCTACAGGAACCTCATGAAGGTCAACAAGGGGAAGTGCAAAGTCCTGCACCTGGGGAGGAACCACCCCAGGCACCAGTATATGCTGGGGACTGTCCAGCTGGAAAGCAACTTGTCGGAAAAGGACCTTGGGGGCCCTTGCGGCCAAGAAGGTGAATGGTATCTGGGGCTGCATTAGGAGGAGTGTTTCCAGCAGGTCGAGGGAGGTGATCCTTCCCCTCTCCTCGGCACTGGTGAGGCCACCCCCGGAGTGCTGGGTCCAGTTCTGGGCTCCCCAGTGCGAGAGAGACGTGGACATACTGGAGAGAGTCCAGCAAAGGACCATAAAAAGACGATGAAGGGACTGGAGCATCTGTTGTACAAGGAAAGGCTGAGAGCTGGGGCTGTTCAGCCTGGAGAAGAGAAGGCTTAGAGGCTCTCAGTGGTGCCTGCTGATGGGACAGGAGGCAACGGGCACAACCCTAAATACATGAAAGTCCATCTGAACAGGACTAAAAACCTTTTTTACTATGAGGGTGGTCAAATGCTGGCACAGATTGCCCAGCGAGGCTGTGGAGCCTCCATCCTTGGAGATATTCAAAACTGGACAACGTCCTGGGCAACCTGCTCCAGCTGACCCTGCTAGAGCAGGGGTTGGGGTGGCCGAAGTCCAGAGGTCCCAGCCCATCTCCACGACTCGGCACAGCTCGTCCATGCTGGTCTGCCCGCCCGTAGGTGTATCTTTCCACAACCTCGTGTAAGAAACTCCCTTGTTTGCGTGGACTCCTTGAAGTCAGCACTTTATTTCCAAATATGAACATTAAAACTTGGGTCCTCCTGGAGCAGTGTTCTTCTATGGCCACCACGTGAGGCACTGCAAAGTGTGTTTATGCCCGTTGCTGCCTTGCTGTGTATTTGCTTTTTAGATACAGGTATTGCCCTAATTTTCTATATTTAATGCTTGATGAATGCATGAAACTAAAAGCATAGTGGTGATGGCTTCATGGCGCAGGAGGTTACCTCGAGGAAAGGACAGATTTTGCTGAATGGGGGCACCGTTCCAGCTGTCAGCAGAGAGATGTCAATACGTGATATTTGCATTTCCAGGCTAAACAGGGAGGCAACCCCAGCCGGCTCCAGCGGCTGGTGGGGATGGCAGCCCCGCTCATCTCCGGCAGCCTCCCTGCACAACTCTATGTCCCACCTGGAAAACGCCAGGTGGAAGTGCTCTGCTTTCACCCTTTTTTCCTGCTTTTGCAGTGAGCCTTGTCCCTGAGGATAACGCATACGTAAAGCTCATGCCCACAGCCTGCGTTGTGCAGTGCCCGCTCCCGGCTGCTGCTTTTGCCCCTCCCTGCCACGGCTGTTGTGTTGCACTTCCTGCAGGGAAACTGAGGCACGAACTGCTGCTGCCGCTCAGGAGGCACCCGCTGCCCCTGTGGGGCTGCGGGCCTGGGGGTTTCTCGCAGCTTTCGGCGCGGTGCCGGGTTCTGTCGTGCCCAGGCTTCCCCGCAACTTATCAGCACCTTTGCGCCGCTCGATGTGGCAGCAGCGTCCCCCTGTTCAGCTCCCTTGGAGGGGCGCGCATCAAAGGCAGCCCGAGCACCCCCCTGCATCCTCGGGGTGCTGGGTGCGCTCGCTCCGTCAAGGCGGACGGCAGGGCAGGCAGCGGGAGGCGGGCGCTGCCCACACCTGCCGCACCGGGATTTCCTCCGCTGCCGCTTTCGCTTTCCTGTTTCCAGAGACGCCAGGCCACGGATTTTCCTGCCAATCTGAAAGCGCAATCACGCGGGAAGGTGGCATAAAAAAGCCGGGGAGATGGGGCAGCGAGGCAGCTACGGCGAGGGAGGTGAAGCAGTTCCCCGGGACCGGCCAGCAGCCCAGCAGCCCTGCAGCCGAGCGAGCCACCCGCGGCAACACTGTCAGGCATCTCTACAGCAGAGATTTAGCAGATCTGACCCGGAGCGCTCCAGTTCATCCTCTCTGGCTTCTTGAACCGCAGCCCCCTCACCCATCGTAACCCACTCACCATCGGGCTCTCATCGGCAAAATGGTGCACCTCGGCTTCACCCCACTGCTTGTGCTGGTGCTGGGGGCCAGCCTCGGGGCTGCCTTCCCCCACGACGCCCTGAAGAAGAGCTGCAGCCTGTCCAAGTACCAGTTCCTCGTGCCCCACGAGCTGAAGGCGGTGCAGAAGATGAAGGAGCAGTTTGTGAGTACCACTGGCAACGGGGAGCTGTTGGGCTGGCGGGGGGGCAAGGCAGAGGGGATGCCGAATTCAAGAGCCAGAGGGACAAGGCGGACGTTTCCTGCAGCAGTCTGGGGACAAGGAGGAAGTTTTCCAAGGGAGTTTGGGGACAAGAAGGATGCTGGGCCAAATTTCGTCCTGGTTTCAAACCCTCAAGGCTGACCGGGGTTGCACAACATCGCCAAAAGTCAAGATGACAGTTTTTCAATCTCTCTCCTGTTTTACGCCTGCAGGAGGACATCATGCTGCTGTCGGACCGCAAATGCAACACCAGGCTCTTCCATCGGAAATGGAGTACGGCGGAGCTGTCGGTAAGAGCAAGGCGACGCTGTAAAAAGGGGGTACATCCCCCCTTCCAGCCGGGACCTCCCGTCAGCCGGTCCCACCTCCATCCGCACCCCCGGGCAGGTCTTCGAGGCCCCCTGTCCTCCAGCCCTGGGCGCTTTGTGTCCCTAACCGGGATGCTCCTGCCCGCAGGTGCCCGACCGAGTGATGCTGGTGGAAGCCGAGCTGGACCTCGCCACCGCCATGCTGGGGCTCCCCGCCAGCCCCAGTTTCGCCGAGACGCGCCAGCGCCCCTGGCCTTCCTCACCCAAGCCCGGGAGGACCTGCGAGGCTGCGTGAGTGCCCTCCCCAAAGCCCCCCGGCCCCGTGCCAGCTCAGCGGCCCCGCTGCTGGCGGCAGCGCCGTGTGGCATTGCTGGTCCTTACGCAGCCGCTTTCTTGCAGATGGCCACGGAGGCTCCTTCGCATCAGCCGTCCGGGAAACTGAGGCACTGGCTGAAGAAGCTGCAGGCGGCCATGCAAACAGTGAGTCAGGCCCGCAGGGCAAGGGGGTTTCGGGGTGTTAGCGACCGCCCGGCTGCGCGGGGCCCGCTGCACCCCGTCTCCGGCGCTAACCCCCCCTTCTCCCCGCCGCAGGAGACCACCGGCTGCCTGGAGGCCTCCGCCATCCTCCACCTCTTCCAAGTGCTGAACGACCTGCGGTGCGCGGCCCTGCGGGAGCAATGCACTTGGCCCCCGCTGGCAGCGCGGCTGGCACGGCACGGCGCGGCGCTCACCAGCCCCAAAGGGTGGCCCGAGGACCAGGAAAAATGATTTTTATTGCATCACTGGACTATATTTCCTATTAAGCATTTTTCTTATTTATGTGAGCTCAGGGAGCAATTTTTCTTTTTCACAGTCTTTTAAGTTATTGGGGTTTATTGTGTGTTTATAATGTTTGTTCCTGAGAGATGCTGTTCAACGTGGATGAATGTATTTTATTGGATATCTTTGTTTTGCTGCTTTTCAAAACACTGACTGTTTTTAAGGAAATCTATTTTTTTACCTGCTATTTATTACAGAGTATATTAATATATATTTGCCTGCATAAATTATTTTTTTACATGCTATTTAATATGAAAAATAAAATGGACACCATAAACAGACAAGCTGCCATCATACGTTTGTACTACATTTTGTTATGTCATCCCTTCAGAGAAGCGAGTTATTGGGAGGCGGTGAGGGAGGGCATCGAGGTGAATTTTGAGCATTTGAAAATTAGCAGAACTTTGGCGCTCACATTCATCTCCAGCTGTCTGGGGGCGCACCCTAACCGCCCCCCCCGGGTTTGCCTTTGGGGACAGATGGATGCCGTTGTGGCCGGGGCTGTCCCTGCCCGCTCGGGACAGGAGCCTGCTGGCCACCCGTTTCCAGGATGGATGCCCGTGTTGGGCGGTGCAAACCAGGGCACGAGGCCTGGAAGAGCCCACAGCCTAACGCGATGCTTGCGTCCCGCTACGGGCTGGGCAAGCCTCTGGATTTGGCCATCCCGGGAGCTCTCAGAAGATCCCTGAATGATTTAACGACCAAACCGGAGGTCAGGACGAGCGAGGAGCCGGGCAAGGCAGGCACCCAGCGGCGAGAGGAGGAAAAGGAGCCGGGAGCAGACCCAAACCTCATTCAATCTCTGTTTTCTCAGGTCGGGAAGACGGTCCGCCATCTCCAAGCACAGCCATTGGCTTCCCACAAAGAGACAGCTGGGGACGCGAGCCATAAACGCTTGTCACGAAGCGTGTCCCAGGCACCGCCTGCTCGTCCTGCTCAGGCTTTGCAAGGACGCTGTCCAAATGAAACCTCATTGCTGATGGGGAGGGAAAAAAAGCTTTATTTTTCCCTTCTGTTTCCAACTTGTGCTTTACACTAAGGTAGCCGGGCCACTAAAGCGGGGAAGGCTGTTGCTCCTCTGTCTTTTGCAGCTGGATGCAAACCTGGTTCCGGCAGGAGTGATGGCCCTGACCGCTCGAGACACCCCCAAGCAGGCGCCTTCAAGGCAGACACCTGCACGCTTGGGCCGTATCGACTTCAAGGGGTGAGGAAAGCACACCCCGAGGGGAGAGGGAAGCCCGTCCTGCTGCAAGCACGTGAACGCATGCCACCCCGAAACCAGAAACCCCGGGTAAGAGGCATTCCCCATGCTACGTGGAGCCGCTTCGCCGGGACAGGGAGAAGCCAGAGGCCGGACGCCGGGCTCTTTGGGCAGCTTTTAATAGCCTTCATCATCTGGCGTGCCCCAGGTGCTACCTACCCATTGGCTGCCAACTAATGTCAGGAGCGACGCCCAAGGGCAATGAAAACCCATCAGGAGGGAAATGCCGTAGGGTCAACAAGACGGACGGGCAGGGAAAGCCCCGGCGGTGTGTCTGGCATTGCACGTTGGCTCCTGGTTTTGGTTAAAATGAGGCGCAGCTCATCTCTCAAAGAAACAGGCTGCAGCAGTACTTTGCCTGCCTGGCCACACGCTCCCAGGAAAAGGCAGATGCCATCGGTGCCTGCTTTGGAGGGGTCTGCCCCAGCGACCCCTTCTCCCGGCCCTGCTCACAATTTCAGCCCTCGGTTTTGAAGTCTTGTGAGAAATCCCTCTCTATAGGGCCTATGTATAGCCAACGTCTAGGGGGGCAGGTTGTTTTTAAAACATTTCCAGCCAAAAGCGCTACGCTGCAATATTCAAACGATACATGGATCGGGAGAGGAAGGCCTGGTGAGGGCAGAAGGTGTTTATTCATCGCCCAAACCAGATGTATTTAGATTATCCGGCTCGCATTAAGGTGTCTACCAAGTCACTGTGAAATGCAGCTGCTGCGAAACGGCATGTGATGCCACTGCACCTGGGAGGAAGGCGCAGAGCTGCCCGCGCGTCCGTCTCCGGGGAAGGAAATTAGCTCTATTCCCCACAGCGCAGCTCTCCTGAGCAGAAGGCGAGGGCAGAAATCACTCCCGGGGAACAGCAGTCCCTCTTTATCTCTCTGCCGGGTTCATGAGGCATCATTCCCATCACCGTGCTCCTCGCTCCGCGTGTCCTGCGAGGGCAGGAAATAAAAGACGTGCCAATACCTTCCCCGCTCCCCCCGCACGGCTGCCTTTGGCAGGCTAACCTCCCGGTATCTCCCATGCAAACCAAGTTCGCTGCAAATTACGGCTGCGGGTGACTATTTTTGTTCCTTTGCCAGATGGGCCAGGCTTTAACGACGGGGCGGCCAGGCTCCTCGGGGCGCTGGGAGCGGGGCCGATGGGGACAGGGACGGAGCTGCAAGTGTCGCAACCGGCCACCGTTAGCCTAACGCCCCTGCCAGCTTTTTGCAGCTCAGGACAAGCCCCTCTGCTTCTCCCGGCGGGTGCTTGCACGTGGGCAAGAAGCGCTTTAGCTTCCCCGGCAGGCTCAGGGGAAGGGTGCCGGGAGGGAGATGCTGGGGAGTCGGAGCCTTTCCGAGCATCGCCGAGCGCTTGGCTGGTTAACGCCGAGGGATGTTACTGGCAGTTTCCCAGCCTCCCCAGGGAAAAGGAGAGAGGCGTGCTCTTCCCTGCATTAGTTTCAGTTCAGACACAGAAACAGCAGAAGGAAAGGCAGAAAGCCTTGGGTTTGCTGTGTCTCCGTACGGCCCCGGGTTTGGGAGGCACCTACTGTAGTTCCCACATGGACTCTTGATCTCTGGCCCCAAGGGCAAAATTTACTGGAAAGAAACACAAAGGGGTGGGTAGATGGATGTACGTTTAACCTGCGGTGGAGGAGAGCTTTCTGTGCGAAGTTCTGCTGGAAAATGATCGGGAAAGTGTCAAGGTAGACCAAGCGGTTGGAAAAGGAGGACGAGGGCAAGGCGGCAACTCCCAGAAAGGTCGCCCCGAGCCAGCTGCTCGTTTGTGATCTGTGGCATCGTGGGGAAAATAGTGGTGTCGTGGAAGGGACCGAACTGTTGGAGGGTGAAACGTAAAGGCAATCGTGAGAAGACAGCTCGGGGCTTGAAGAGCACAAAAGACCTCGTGGCGGTGGTGATCGTGGCTTCCCCTCCGGTGACCGAAGGGCAGAAGGTGTCAAGATCTTGTCTGCATTACATCTCAGCCTTCCTTGCCTGTGCCAGCTCGGGAGACCTGCTAGCCGACTTCCCTCCGGGTGGACGAGGGGAGCTTTGTGCCGGGCAGCCCTGGCTTGGAGCAGCAGCAGTCTCGCGCTCGCTAGGGTGTTTGCTTACACATGCAAATTTTGAATAGGGAAGTTTCTTTTTTGAAAGGAAAATCCTGCGGCATTTAAAATCCTGGAATCCCGCAGGATGTCAATAAAATAGGATAAGGTCCTTCGGGATCTGGCAGATGTCTGGCTAAGGTAAGGCAGTGACAAACTACCCGATTGCTGCTCCGTTCTGCTGAGGTTTCTGTGCCACTTTCAACATCATCTAAATATCCTGGTCCTGCGACGAGCGACACGGCTAAGATGTACTGCTGAGATGTTTCGTTTTCTCCCTCCAAGAACTGTTTACGCAATGGAGTTTTATTTTGGTAAGGCTGGTTTTACTTCACGTGTATACACAGTTTCGTGCTTCTATCGAACAAGCAGAGGAATCGTCTACCAAATTACAGAAAAGGCAGCGGAGTTTGGGGGTTTTCAGTTCAGCCTTCTTTACACTGGTCCCGAGCGGCAAAAACTCTGCAGCTTCGCAGGGAGTGTCGCCGAACACGTTGCAGGTGACATTTCTGCCAGCAAATCAAGCAAGCCGACAGCTGACTTCTATTGACGGATCACGTTATACGCTCCTGGATCATAAACAACTTCTGCTCCAAACCCTCCGGCCAGAATCCAGGTTGATAATACGTCAGGAAGAAATGTGCTCTCACCTGTTAGCGGGAGCATTTCTCGGGCATGCCTGCCACTCTGAGGAACAGGAAAATGAGTTGCTGCTGGTGTTCTTGGAACGCACTGTTTTCTAATACGCTAGATGCTGGTGCTCTTGATGTTGTAATTTCTCCTCCTGTTCAGTGCTGTTCGTAATTCTAAATAGTAATTCCTGCCTATCAGCAATCATACTGGGAATCACTTTGTTACGTTCCCGTGTTGCCATCTGGGGAGGCAGTGTTCAGTGAGATCCGACTGCTTTTAATTTGCTTTGACAGAAACGGTTATTTGAAAAATAACCTTCACTTTGAACTGCAGATGACTTCAGCTGCACGTGTACGAGTGGCTGATGCGTTACTCATTTTCAGGCAAAAACCAGCACTTTGGACTACAGGAACAGGCCAAAAGATAGCTGCTGAAGGCTCCCGGGACTCCAAACTGCTGCCTGAATTAGTAAAGATGTGCTTCCTCTGCACTCCAGAAGTCTCATTTTGGCTGTCACTTCTGTAGCCACGACTGAACCGTTTCCTCTGTCTGTGGAGAACTTCCCCCAGCAACCCACGTCCCCCGACTCTCCCCCCTGCACTCGTGCTCCCACAGAAGTGCTTGCAGATGGGGCCGGGACGGCTTTCCGGCTCCAGGGAAGATGCCTCTGTCCCAGGGTATTCTTCATTTTCTTTTTCTTTGAAGAAATCTGATTTCTGTGTTCTCCCCAGAAAGGAGGACTTTCTGTCCCGAGACCGCGATTCTCTGTGCATGATCACTCCTTCCGCTGCACAAACCCGTCTCCAGTTGCTTCAGATCAAAGCCGGAAATCTTTGGGCCCAGCACTGACAGACTTGACAGATAAATGTAATGGCCTTTGAGAAGGAAAAAAACCGTAGATTTTCAAAACGGAAGGCTGCGATGTACGCCAAACCTGGCAGAAATGGGAGAAGGTACGTCGGGAAAATGCAATAATTGAAATAACTTTGGTGCAGGTATTTAAAGCCTCAGGTTTTAAGAAACGGCTTCTTGCATCTGCTAGAGTATGACTGTGAGTCATCAAAGTAATATGGGAATTCCAGCTGGTTTACCGGAAAGCTCTGAGAAAAGGCATCGGCCTTCACAGGCCCAAGATAACGGTCTCATCCCTAAATGCTGGAATGAAAGAAGATGAAGGAGAAAAGTTCAGATATCTTCATAAATATTTCTCCAAGTCATTCCTGGTTCCTAGTCTGCCTCATGGTCTCCTGTCTGCGAGGAAGTGTCTGGGTGGGGGTGGAGGACCATGACTGTGCTTTCTTGATGCTGCTTCAAGTGCTATTTCCACACGGAATCATTTTACGTAGCAAAAGAGAGGTCTGCAACGCATTGGAACGAAGGAGCTCTCAGCCCCTGCGCTGTCCATTGCTCCTTAAGTTTCTAAAGGCCGTTTCTCTCCCTAAAAGCTGACGAGCTGGAGGCTTCCCAGATCGCCGTCTGTTGTCGTGTAGCTTTGTAGGTGCGAGAAAGAGTCAGGGTTAATCCCAAGCACGCTGTTTGCGCACCAGTGCTCCCAGGTACGCCTGTAGTCTCAAACTGCTTGGCTTTTCATCCCTGTAAAACGCTGCCTAAAACTTGCCTTGGTTACTGTCATCTCAATAGTCTGCAGTGTCCGTCGCCTGTTTTGACCGTCCTACCTGATTCACGGCTGTAGGCAATGTGTCGTGCCATGTCGGCACGCAGATATGAGCCGTTAGGATGTTTATGGGATAACAGATTAGGGGGTGGACTAAAAACCTTAAGGTCTGCCTCACAGAGGAGCAGGTACGCAGGCTCTGGCAGTGTTACTGGCAGGCATGCCCTGCTAAAATCAAACCAGAATCTCTTTTTAAAGGAGGAAAAAGGTTCTGGGTTAATCATCAGGCAAACCAAAAGCTGAAAATGTAATGCCCTCTCATGGTGCTGGGCTGGCTCCTCCGTAGTTTAACCCCAGCTCCAAAGTCCAGGTTGTCACTGGGGGCTGTGACCACCAGGGACATGAAGTCCTGCAGGCAGACTATGCTTCAGAAGATGGAAAGAGAAGATTACTCTGCTCAAGAAAAAGAAGTCAAGATTAGGACTGTCTAGGCAAGAAACCCAAACCTTCAAAAACCAAATAAAATCAGTGTGGGGCTTTTGGCTTTGTTTTTTTCCCTAGATCTGCAGGTAAAACCTGGCTTGCTAATCTGATTTTGA